>NW_027531562.1:1390641-1482229 GCF_008692635.1 Crocuta crocuta
TGCTTTGAACCAGTACAGACAGCCACTTGGCCATGTTCTGAAACAAAGGGTGCAAGCACCAAACTGATGATTGAAGTAGTTGACTTCCAACAAAACCTGCGAGTCTGTCTCCAATTAGACTTTTCTCTCTAGATCCTAAGATCCTTAACTCTCTCAGCACTAACTGAAGTACCTTGCAGGGGCACCTGGCTGGCTCAGTCTGTAGAGCGTGCAACCCTTAATCTCCAGGTCATGAGCTCAAGCCCTATGCTGGGTGTAGAGATTACTTTAAAAATAAAAATGATAATAAATAAATGAACTGTTCCTCGAGTTCCTATTAATTCTGGAAAGCTAGCAAAGCTTTTACCTTAAAGGAAAACAAACAAAAAACTTAAGGGGGTAACTTGGAAACTATCTGGCCATCTAGTGTAATTATATTCCAGTGAATCAGACACAAGGGAAGTAATTAGATAGGCTCCTCTTTCTATTCCTCTGTCCTCTTATCTCCCCAATGTTCTTCTAAATGTTGGGAGACATGTCTAAACACTGCTGAGGAGCCTAGGCTTTGGAACCAGACAGACCTGAAAGTGACTTCGAATTCTTTCACATACTAGCTACATGACATTGAAAAAGGAACATCACTTCCTTTACCTGTAATGAAGATAAATTTTATTTAATGCAGATTAGAGATGATGATATAAAGCATTTATCACGATGCCTGGAGTAAAATAAAGGGTAGGAACCATCCTAACGATTACTTCACTCCTTCAACAAACATTTACTGAGAGTTATCTGTATCAGTCTTTGTGCAAGCGTATCAGGAGGTGCTGTCTAAACTTTACAGGTATATGATACCCACGAAACCCACAGATACCACTGCTAAACGGGACCATAAATTGTAACTTCAGAGGATCTGGGAGATTTGTAATCACAGAAAAGTGACCTCGAGAACAGCTTTGATCTACATTTTATAGATCGGTGCCTTGAGAGGAGCTGAAACCCCTCCATCAAAAGCCTTTCTCCCCAAACATCTGTACACGCATCATCTCCCTTCACACTGAGTGCTACGTACATTCCTGGCAAATAAGAGCCAGGGAGCCAGGCTGCACTTGGAACTTCCACTCCGTAAGTGTTAGAAACCGCTCAGCTACTGAACATTCTCAGTCCCATTCAGAGCTGAGTATGCTCATATGCTCAGCAACATGGCCAATATACCACTCTGACCACACTTTCGCAGTTAATTTTGGGTTCTAGAAATAGTTCTGAATATGATGGCTGGCAAAATTATGCAAGTGCCATACTTGGAACTAGACGAAGAAACAAAAGACATTAAAATGCAAGTTCCACACGCCTTGAGGCACTGTCGCATTAAGGATGGTGAAAACAATGGGAAAAGATCAGCAGGCAAAATGGGGTTGGTGGAAGTCTTCCCACGGTCAAGGCAGCTCAGGAGGCTAGACCAATCGTTGCAAGTACAATGGATGGAGGGGGTGGGGGACGGACTTGCCTGAAGGCACAACCTGAATTCAGGGATCCAAAGAAGGGAAGAGTAAATTTCAATGTAAAACTCTTACCATTTGTCCTAAGGGCTATGCCACAATGGGTCCCTACAATGCTGGTCTTGCCAGAAACCTACTTCTAGCAACCACTCCCTAATGCTAAAAGAATTACATAAATATACATTAGGTTAGAAAGATCATTCTTCCTTGGGCAAGAATAACTTACATTACATAATACCTTATAGCCTTCAAAATGATCTGTATCATAGCCATGCATTTTTATTAATATTTTCATTTAAAATCGAGGAAACTGAGACTTAACACATTTAAGTCAAATAACCAATAAATAAGTAGAGACAGGTTTCCAGAGCAGCTCTTCTGACCTCAAGTTTAATACTTCTTTCTCCAAACAACATCCAATTTTCTGAAAAGGATATTCCCACCAGCAAATTCCGCTATAAAGAAGACAATCCATCTGCAATGCAAATAATCATCTCTGAATTATCTAATTCAGATTTCATAAGCCTCTTTTTTTCATTAAAGGAGAATACCTTCTAGAGCGAGTCCCAAGTGGACAGCTTTCAGAGCTACAACAAACACCTAGCACAATCCTGCCCTTTCAGTTGAGGAAACTGAGACTCAGAAAGGTCAAGAGGCATACCAGATTGTACCCAGGGAAATAGTACCAGAGCTAGATATAGACTCAGATAATGTATGAGTTCCTGGGCAATATTCTTTACATTGGATGACACTGCCAAAAAGCCTTTGACAAAAACAAAAAAACTTTTCAGTACTAAAGAAACCTCAGCACTCGTGTTTGGTTTTCCTGAGCACCCTACATGGGGCCTATCTATATTCTGCAGGATATGTTTTGAAATGGGTAGAGGTATATGTTCCTATCTACCAATATTTCATTTTCTACTTTTCACCCCATTTTGAGAACAATTATGTGCCCAAGTCTCACTAGAAATAGGTACAAATCATTAAAACAGTTCCAAGTGTATGCATTAAAATTCACCCAAATTCTAGCCCCCAATATTGGGGCCTCTGGTTTCCATCTGATTTCTTCACAGCCTTGGTCCTGGATGAGAAAAGACAGTAGCATACACAATGGGGATTTAGGTTTCAGGGGGTGACTGTCATGTTTCAATTACCTTATTGATTACCAAACAACTTTGACCATTGCTGATTAACCTTGCATATGCTTAAAGAAATGTTTTAAGCAATGAAATTTTCTGGCTTATTGGAATTATTAAAGTATTAGTGGAAAGAATATGTTATAAGAGTTACTTAAGAATGGTTTTAGCTGATAACCACTATACCCTTTCATGGTCCAATTTTTACCATATACGTTTGGCTTCAACTTTGACTTACATGCTAATGACTAGCAATTCTCTAGCTTCACCTCTCATCTTAATCCCAAACTAAGGGCTGTATGTTTATTTAACTATTGGACATTTCTACTTGGAGTTTGCAGTTGATCTTTTAAAAATAGATGCCATCACCTTTCCTCACTAACTGGCTCTTACATCTCCTGCTGGAATTACCTCAGGGATCAGCCCCCCACCTTCTCCCAGGCACCACATCCAGAAGTCACCCTTTATTCTTTCCTTCCTTCCTTCTCCATTTGCAGGGAGTCACCAGCTCCTTTCACATTTGTCTCCTACATCTAATTGGTTCACATTGTTCTTAGTGCAGGTAGATCACCTTGTCCAAGTTACCTCCCCCTAGACTCACCCACCTTCATTCCATCTGCCTCACTGGCTGAAATGGGCTTTCTAAATGCAAGCCTCATTAGATCGCTATGCTGGCGTCTCTCTCCTCTGTGACAGCATGGCATACAAGGCTCGTCTTGGCCTGGCCCCTGCCTGCCTCTGCAGCTTCCCCAATCACCAGCCTCCCATCGTCACCCCTTTGCTCATCACTACCGCACAACCCTTGCGGCTTCCGTGCTCGGCATGTGCCTACGTGCCAACGCACATGCTACGTGCTCTCCTCCTATGTCCTTGCCTCTTAAATCACCTGTGGACATCCACGTGTCCTTCAGGACTACTCCAGTGCATGACTTTAATTTGGCTCGTATTCAGATGCAGAGCACCCCTTTTATCTGCTACAAAATTTCCTCTAGGAAAGCTTTTGTTGTTTTGGTTTTTGGTGTTCCAAAGTGTGAACTCTAGTTAAAAATAAGCTTTACATTTTAGAATTCCAATTCTAAAAATTGTTGTAAAGCCAAAAAGGCCAATGGGGATGCACAGAGAAGTACTTCCGTGCTGATATCCTCATAGCCCATGTCCTCTGTATCTAGCACTACCTCAGGAAAGGTTCACAAATGGATTAAGGCCAACCATGTCTATAGGCTATGAACATCCATCCTCAAGGAAGCCTAGTTTCCGTCTTTCATAGTAGAGGCTCTGGAAATGAATGTTTCTTCTTTATAAGGCAATTACTCCGCACAGCCCGAAGACCTAATTAGAGGCTCTTTGTTAAGCCTTACACCAAACTAGTTTTAGATGAAAAAAAAAAGTCCATCAACTCAGATAAGAACTGTTCATAGGACCCTTTTGTGCAGTCCCCTTGTCCAGCTGAACTAAGCTTAACTATTTTATTGACTATAACAAAAATGAAAACCCAAGAATAGAATGGATCAGACTCACCTACACAAGATATCGATATAACCTGGGGTAATGATATATATGCTGCTATTAGTAGAAATATTTACTTGCTGCCTGACATGGTTAAGGGCACGTGGTATCTAGGTTTCTGGTCACCTGCAAAATGAATTATATCAATTAGAGATAGTGAACAAAAATAAAATCAGAAATATAAAGTCCTCCGAAATGTTTAAAATAAACAAAAATACTTCATAGCAGGTCATGACTTAGAGTTTACAATTTAAAAGTGGATGGGGTGCCTGGGTGGCTCAATTAGTTAAGCCTCCAACTTTGGCTCAGGTTATGATCTCGTGATCTGTGAGTTGCAGCCCCACATCAGGCTCTGTGCTGACAGCTCGGAGCCTGAAGCCTGCTTCGGATTCTGTCTCCCTCTCTCTGCCCCTCCCTCACTCGCACTCTGTCTGTATCTCAAAAATAAATATTAAAAAATTTTTAAAAAGATTTAAAAATTGATGAGGGGGGTTGCAAAATACTAAGATTTGTCTGGCACATCCCAGAAATAAAGATTTCCGTGGGGGAAAAAAGCAATTTGTGAAGTCCTTTCCCCAGTTCAAGATGACATATAGGGCCCTGGGTGATCTGGCCTGTCTACTCATAGCCTTAGTCATAGAGTAGTAACTAGCAACCTCACCTCCCTTGCAGCCGGGTATGGACATATGACTATATTCTCACTAACAGAATCGGAGAGGAAGTGATGCATACCACTTCCAGGTCTGGTCTTCAATACTGGGCATGGGCTCTTCCATACTCTTTCCTTCTTTCAAGCTGTAGCAAAGTAACTACTGTCCAGCACTGACCATGCAGATAAGAGTAATACTGATGCTAGAGCAACAAAGGAAAAGGGCCCTGGAATCCTGAATGATCCTGTGGCACAGAGCCAACCTTTCAACTGGCCCACTCATCTTGGCCTATTAAATAAGAAGGAAAAAAAAACATTTTAAAGTTCTTTCAGCTGCTGTATTTTATAGTCTCTTTATTACCACCTTCTAGCTTTTACCTAACTAATAAGCACACCTATCCAACTTCTCCACTCCTCATCCTTCAAAAACTTGCTCTTCTGTGGAGTGTTTCTGTTACACCCATAGCATGCCTATCCCTCTTTCGAGTCACCACAGTCCTCTGTTCTCACCTCTGTGGCAGCTCTCATCACAATTTATTTCAATAGCCTGACTACCCTCCGTCCTCCCCTAGAGAACAAACTCTTAGAAATGTGAAGGCAAGAATTCATCATGTGCTATGTTTTGCACAATGCATGGCACAAGTTTGTAGCCTAGTGAATTCTAAATGAATAAATGATGTTGGAAATCACACAGTCTTTCCTAACGACTGAAAGTCAGTAACAGTTATTGACATATGCATTTGTCAATTCACGGTCAACAGGAATCATGCTGTTTATGCATTATAAGAAATGTCGGAGCCTTCTTATGGGCATGGCCTTTCTCTCTACTAGAAGTATAAGTAAAATATAATGGTTGCCTCATCTAAAAATCATGGTTCAAATATATGGGAGAAATGAAGATTTTAAAATAACTGTAATTGAATGGAGAAAAAAATGACAAAAAATAATCTTGGATAAATTACTCTACATTAGCAATAGGTACTTAATGTTGATCATTTTTATTACTAAAATTAATATGATTATCTGTGGTAATGATAGCCATAGTAGCTTTGGTTTCCTCCCCAATTAGTTTTTGAAATTGATGGCAAGAAGTAATACAAACTTTACCATGGTCTGACATCTGGCATGAATGCCAATGATATGAATATTGGCTTGATTTAAGTACTAATCTGGATTTCACTGCCTATGAAAAAATACTGTACAAAAGTCAAATACAAGAAATATATCATGTTTGCAGACATATGAAAGAAAAGAAATTGAAGATGAGGCAATTTGACTAAATACTATGAAGTAGAGGATTAGAAGATATTCCTTTGCATATGCAAGTATTTTATCAGAACATTGTGTGCCTTACAGACATGTATTTCTGGATTTTTTAAACTTCTATCAGTCTATTTTATTATGGTATGACAGCAGATTTTTAATTGTGAACTATTCTGAAATTATCTAGAAATAGTCTTTTACAATCAGTTTATGTTTAAGGATCATGTGCTATGTGAAATGCTGCTCTTTTTTTTTTTTTTTTTCCTAATTCCCCCAAGCATTAACAGCCTTTGTCATGTTGCTCTTTTCTGTCTCAGGAAGAGAAGTAAACAGGTAAAATCACAAGTAATCTTGACACATGTATTCTATTCATTATAACAATTAAATTTACAGAGTTAGGGAAATGCTCTGGAGAATCTGCTTCCTCAAGTTTGATTTGGGTTGAAGCCAAAACATTTCAGCTTTGGTACTCAGGAGTATTATTTAGAAGATAAATTGCCTGATATCAGATTTTGGAAAAGGTAGAATTACCATCAAGTCTTGTTACACAACAATTCATTGGAGGGAACATACTCTGTATTATTCAGTTTTGCTTATCATAAAAAAGGATTACTACTAAGGAGAATTTAATTGGACTAAAATATCACTGAATTATAGTTTAGTGCAGCATTTCAATAATAAATAGACCACCTCCTTCTCCTGGAAAAAAAAAAAAAAAGTTTTATTTTGAGGTGTTACCGCACTGCTGGAATGTAATATATATTTAGAAATGTGTTATCATAAATCTTTTAACACTAAAGTAGACTGTACCAACTAATAGGAGAGCTTCAGTATTGATCTCCACTTCTTTTGAATGACAAAAATGGTTTCAACTTTCAGTGTGGCAATTTCTCAAAAATAAATTTGAGTGGAGGAGATTACATTCAACTAAAACTACATTATGAAGCAGCAGCAGCAAGGTAATATAAAGTACTTTTCTTGGTTATATTTGAGATCTGTACATATTTTTCAGTTTCTTTCAAGGTCTTGATTCAACAAGATTTATTAGCACTGTCTTCTTTAAAGGAAAAAAATGGCCCTGTTTAAAAGTTTGTATTTTTCTGTCTCTAGAACCCACATTTCTGTACTCAAACTGTCTCAAAATAACCACTGTGAATAAAAGGCTTTTCTTAACTTGGTTAAGCTGAATTACCACTGAATTCTAGCCAAGATTTGCTCTTTTCATGGAAAAACTCTTAATAGGAATAGCAGACCTTCAAATTCGGACTTTAAAATTGAAATGCTGAAGTGTGATCAAGGATAATATTAATGCTGAGACCAGGTTCACAAGGAGTTCAGTGAAGGGGCATGTGGGAAAGTAAAGCTAATAATGCATATAATTAAATAGGATGGGGTAGAGAACAAGAAATATGTCTCAATTCTATTGATATTTTGGCAAAGGGTGGTTTTATTTTGGCAGGGGTTTCCCACACCACTTTGAATAGATAGTGTTATGTTAAAAAGATTTTCACAAAATGATGAAAAAATTCCTCATGTGCCTCATAGGTGAGCAAGTAGGACTTGAACATATGTGTCCTGCTCATCATGAAAGAACATCACAGGTGCTTCCAGACAGACAATTCTACATCCAGGATACAAACATCCATTTCATCACTACTCCTTTTTCCTACATGTTTGATTTCTAATTACTTAGGCAATTCATCTAGTTAGAATATCCCTATAAGTGCCATGATGAAGCCTTAATGCAGCAGGAATTGTCCTGCATGGAAGATAGCAGGAGGCCCCCATAGCCAAAAGCTCCCCAGGACGAAGGAGCCAAGCTTTTCCTTTAAAAGATGTGGAAACACAGAATAGTACGTGTTCTATGTCTGTTATTTCCTTCTTTTTGGCTGAAGGTATTCCTCAGGTATCCTGCCACTCTTTATTTACACTTTGAAAAGCACTGTTTAATGTGCCCACGAGAAGAAAATGTGAATGTATTTGGAGAAAGAACATGATAGTTCGTTGAGGACTTTCAACTTGCTAATCTAAACGGTTCAAGTTACATCCTGTTGTGAAGAAATAATCATCATCACAAAATCACTGCGTTTTAGAAGAATCTTAGTTGAGGCCTGGTTGTATGTCACTACATTCATAAATATCTCCCTGCATTCAATACTCTCTGCATTGAAATACATATGTTCATGCAGTGATAAATATAATTTGTCTTGTATATAACTGGCTTGGAGCTGACCCAAGACAGCACATTATAATCATTAGATATTTAAAAAAAATTTTAAACAATTATTTATTTTTTGAAGACACAGAGAGACAGAGCACCAGCAGGGGAGGGGCAGAGAGAGAGGGAGTCTGAGATTCTGAAGCAGGTTTCAGGCTCTGAGCTGTCAGTGTACAGGCCCAATGTGCGGCTCAAACTCACAAACTGTGAGATCCTGACCTGAGCCGAGGTCGGATACTCAACCGACTGAGCCACCCAGTGCCCCTATAATTATTAGATATTTAGATAAAACAATGAACATATCATTAGACTGTCCAGTACGTAAATTTTAAAGGAATTACTTCATTTGAACAATTAAAAGCCATGAAGAGCCTATGATACAAGTCTCTACCTTTCAATTTCTGATAGTGATAAAAGATCCTCACCCTCTAACCTACCACAAGAAGCTGCAGACTAGCAGTCAGCTGAATTGGTTCTAGTTCAAGTTCTGCCACTCACTACCTGTGCAGCCCTGACAAACAATTTTGTGTCTTGGTTTCCTGTTCAGGAAATTGGGAACAGTAGCAAGTCCTGGCTGCCAACCGGTGTGCTTCAGAAGGGCAGAAACATGGGGAAAATCGCTGGAAAATCTAAGTTCTGTGCAAACACGAAGGGTTGTTATTAGTGCTATAATTGCCTAAATATGCAACTGGACAAGATGTTAAACATAATCTTCTTCTCTAACCACATTTTACCGAAGAGAAAACCAAAATGATGAGAGAGTAGAAGTCTTTGGTAAAGCACACTGCATTGGAAGTAGATTGTATTAACAACACTACTTTGAAACTCTAACATTCTTTCCATGATTCTACTCGACTCATGGAGTGAAGTAATAAACAAAATGTGGTGGTAATGCCTCCTTGTATGTGTGTGACTCTGTCTGTGTGTACATGTGTGCTATGAAAGCACCATTGACGATGCAATTGCCATTATGTGGACTATTTTATGAAAAGTATGTATCCTTTAGTATTAAACAAATTTCATTTCAACAGTACTAAACAAATACACATAAGAATGTCTCATTTTATATACGATGCTTTTACAAAGTACACCAAATCTATTGTTACCCTTATTTCATACCAAGTTATTTGGAAAAATTCCAATCCTACCCAGCACTTCATTCATCCTTTTGATTTATAGTCTGGCAAAGCCAAGTAAAGCAATTCATCTAATTACACATTCATTTTCTTAGCACACATAAAAATGCCTATTATTTGCTTGATACAATAAATTCCTCCATTCAATAGCCTCCTGAAAATGGCTAAAATGACATCATAAGATAATTCCACTTCCCCCAGTTCAATCACAGAGTGATCAAATGGAGAAATATCCCTGTAGGTGACTGCCACTCCTTCCAATAAGTCAGAATCTTAACAGCCAAAACCTGGAATTTCATTAGTAAATTCCATTTCATCAGAAAGCAAATATTTGTCAACTAGTCCTTTCTTGTACAAGATCTTACACTCTAGTATTCAAAAATGTTTCCTTCAGGAAAAAAATAGAGCTTATGCAGAAAAAATAATGCATCACCAAATGGAATTCTATCGAGAAAATGAATGATACGTGTAAATATACCTTGGGTCTCTTCCTCCTTCTCTATCAATCCAAACTCTGCCAGAGAAATCTACAGGCCCGACCGCCAGGCCCCAGGCCCCTGTGTGTACCCTGCACATGTACTGTGCCTGCTATTGAAAGTGTTTAATAATAGAGGAGCTTGTACTTTCATGTAATTCATAATTAGGAGACGACTACAGCTGCATTATTTAAAATCAAGCCTTTGTTATCAGCACCAGTTTTAGACAGAAGCTGAGAATCATTTGTGAGCTGTGGCAGACCCAGACTGTTCAAAGCAATTGCTGTTCAGCATGAAAGCTGCAATGGAGGTCACGGAACAGGTCAGGAGGAAAGATAGTGTATCGATTTCACACCAGGAATAGAGGCAAAGCGAGGGCCCACTGTTGCTGCATGTGATGTATTTCACTTCAGTTTAAGGCACATTTCATTCCAGTCCAAGAGGGGGTGGGGAGCAAAGGGCAGTGGATTTCACACTGAATCATGATGAATTCTGGACTCGTGGATTCCAGTAAATATCTTCTTCCTGGCAATAAGTATTTCTGTAGCTGAGTGAATATAATGGAAATTAGGCTTCCATTGGTAGCAAGGATGTACCTTAAAAAAAGGTAACCATGTTGTGAGAGGTTCATTTCCTCCCTTTATTAAAACATAATAAAAGCAGACATGGATGCAAAAGCATACGATGAATACAAGTGACGAGCTCTGCAGAATGACCTCACAATGAGTATCACTTAGGTAGTCAAAATGATGCTACAGATCACTCAGTCAAAGAAGACGATTAATGGAAACCAACCTCTCAAAAAAGAATTCTTGGTCATGGCCTCAAGGGTAAATCTTTGATGTCACGCATAGGTTATTGATGGCATCCTAAAATGTCACTCCATGTTCCCACGCTGCACATGGACTTTCCTTGTTCCTCACCTCTGAAAAGCCATTCACACTCATAAAATCCAGGAATCAATGTATACCAAACTGCATCCTGCTTCAAGTTGTCCTAAGATAACTAGTAAACCGTTTCCAATAAATGCCATTAAATTACAACAATGATCCTGTTTTCGGCCTTTACTGTGACCATCAGCATTTTTCCACCTTCAACATTTAGATCATTTGGGTGAGCTTACGAAAATAAACCAGCTGCTCAATGTTTGTGATTCTAAACAACTAGAAACAGGGCATCCTTGTTATTGTCTTCTCACTGGAGAGAACGGATTTTCCCATGTGTGAACTCAACACATAGTACAGCTAACCGAAATGCAACCAGCTAGGAAGGAAAATAATTTTCTTGTAATGATAATGACATTAGCCCTTTAAAAAATACTAACTTCGCTATGCATTGTATATGTATTTTATACATTATTCTTAGAACACTTGTTTTTCCTGTTTATAAACATAAATAACTTCTCTTTTCGGGGAACCAAGATTTTATTAGAAAGAGCACAGGGACATCCTCTTAAATTATTTATATCATTTCTCTACCTAATCATTATTTCTGTTAAACTGATACCAGGTATTCATGTGGGGCCTTTTCCCTGTCTCTTCTTCCTGCATGCCTCTTGTTTGTTATTTTATAAGTGAGGATCAATTTGCTATCTGCCACCGAAATAAAGATGTGGCAATTAAAGCATATATCTTGATAGATTTTTTTTTTAATCATTTCATTCATTCCCAAGCCTCCTTCTTTAATGGGTTTAAAAACTAAGAGGGAATTAACACACTCCCTTTCTATCCTACTAAGGAAAACTAAAAAGCTCAGATAGGAATAAATACTAAAATAGAAAAGAGGAAGAAATAGATTCCCCCGCCCCCAATAAGTGAAGCTGACAAATAAGAAGGAAGTACACAGGGGTAGGGGAAAGTTAGGTGGAAATCACGTGACATGTTGCATCCCTAGACCAAACTTCCTTTCGTTTGAATCCAAAGTATAAAAAAGTCCAAACATCCCCCCAAAAAAGTCCACAGGAATTCATAAGGATAAGCAATCCAATCAGTCATTTAGGAAGATCAAATCGATAGAGTAAATCAAATGCAGTAAAGAGTAATACAGAAAGTTCCCGTTAAAGTGTTTCCACAATTTGGCTGAGAGGTCACCATTTCTCTGAATGGTTTCAAGGCATCAATCCAACTTTTCTAGGCATTTCACAGAAACTTTTGTTATTGGAAATAGATCTTTTGAGAATCTTGAATATATACACAGTCAGATTTCTTCCTCCAGCAAATATTTTGGCTAACATAGTAATTTTCAGAAGTTTGGCAAACTCCCAACAACCATTTTTAATATACAATACTATGAATTTAGAGAAGATTCATGTTATTCCAATATGTATTCAAACTCACAAACATACTGCTAACGTTTTTAAGCCTAATTGAGGTAGCTGGTTCCCATATGCATTCCCGAGATGATCATTCTTGGCTTCCGTGTTGAATTCTCCCCACTCTATATACGCTTTCAATCAAGAACCATAGTATCAAAGCGCATTCTACATCAGAGCACAGCAGTTCAATCTCCATAGCCAAAACTCTCAAGCTAAAAAGATGATGCTTTGTCAGAGGTACAGTTTTAAACTGTATCTCCAGTTCATAAGATGGATATGGCTTTTCCACAACACAAGAATAAAGATGTCTTGAGTAAGATGCCTATGTGTGTATGTGTGTACAGGTAGCCCAATGATGGGTCTGAAATGGTCAGTTGCATAGTCTCAGGTAATTTGTTCAGCTCAGGTACATGAAAACATTCATGCACTCTGCATCCTCCAAAGACACTCTTATTGTTACATTTTACTAAGAAAGAATCCTCCCTCTTCAGAGGCCCAGAACTCAGGGCCCCGGAGCTCCCTATCATTACTGAAGCTGTCGCTAGAAACCTGAGTAAGGATTACAGTACCCTGCCCTCCCCATCCTTACTCTCATGCCCCAGAAATCTGATGCCTCTGCTTTCCAGAGCTCCTAATCTTGGAAGCTGACTTGGGAAAAGATGAAGAATATGGTTGTGGCATAGGCCAGGGACCCTTTCTCCCAGACATCAGGATAGGCCAGCCAGAGAGCTATAGGTTGTGCATAAACTCCACAGATTAAAAGGGAAGTGGGTCCCAGGGCAGTTTCAAAATAAATTAGGAAAACATAAAGTGCTTTTTGCCTTTGTCATCCTGTGTCTCCGTTCTTCCTTCAGACCAGGAAACTAGCCTCCCATATCACAACTCTATGAAAAGCAGATATCCACAAGGAAGTGATCAAAAAGCACTGGGGATATCCACAGAGGTAAAAATGTCCTATTTACCCAAATCCCAAGAGTGTAGGGATGGTGCCAAGGAGGGGAAGGCACAAATGGTACAAAGACAAGAGCTCGTGTCAGTGAAGTCTGTTTACCCTTAAAGCCATATTGGTAGCCCAGACAATTCTAAAATGTCCCTTGGCTCTCTCTTGTGCAAAGTAATTGGAAAATGCTGCACCAACTGATAAAAAGCATTTCAAGTTTCTGCCTAATGTCTGTTATATATTTTCAAAGCCCTGAATGGCAACAAAGATTAAAACTAGTTCTGAAATAAACAACAAATATTTATTGAGCAGCAACGATGAGGCACTCTGCTGGGACTTCAGGGGATTTGAAGATGTATAAGACCAAGCTTACAATTTAGTTGGGAAGATCAGACATGTGCACAGTAGAGGTTAAGCTCTAACACAACACGAAAATACTTGAAATGTCAAAAAATACCAGCAAGTGTTTCCATCTCGATGTGCAAGGCTGTTATTCTCCCAAGGCAAGTTCTAGCCCCATCAAAACAGACAAAAATCTGCCTTTAGGTAATAATAATGCAGATAAAAATAAGTCAAAGAGATCACTGCCAATGTAAAAAATGTCCTCAAAAGGCCCTTGATTTTTGCTCGCCCATTTAGTGAATATTGTGTACATATTTAATAGATGGTTCGGTCGGCCTAATTTATATGCAAAATTCATTAAATACATTCAGAAAATAAGACTAACTTTTCAAATGATGCTCTTTCATTAGGTGTCTGCAAAATATCAAAATAACTGATCAGTTCAGTCATTAAGTAAAAGAAATTCATCCAATCAATGTGATTGGCATTGATTAAAACACAGCAACCAGTCTGACTGACTTTTTTTCACTTCTCTATGAAATTGGCTTCTTATAAACTGGCAGATGATCTTAAAAGAAAATAGCCATTTTAACAAAACTTCTGATTCAAGGAATCAGAATTGCTGAACGAGATTCAAAAGACAGTGGGTAAAGTGTCCCAAGTGTTGCGTGTCATCAGTCCCCATGGCCTCCTCAGTAATGCCATTATCTAATCCTTGCCTTCGTTTTCTCATTCATGAAACAAAATCATTGAGTAAGATGTTTCAGAGGAACCTATAATCTGCAATTGCTCCAGAAAAAGAATATCTGGTGTGCCAAATTAAATATAATTACTTTAATATTTATAGCCAAAAACTTTCTTTCAAAATGCCCATATCATGCCTTACAGTGCTTTTCAGTTTCTTTAAAAAAATTAAATATATAAAATAAATGCATATATATTCTTTGGGCAAATACATTAACATTTTAAATGCCTAAAGTAACTGCTATATATTAGCAATTCCATGGTTTTACATGTTAAAAAACCATCTTTAATCTTATTTCCCAGCTGACTATATACCAAGTGTACCAACAAGTATAGACGAAGTTAATCACATTTTAATAGAATGAACATAAAAGACTTAGGGATTTATTTACAATGTTACAGGGCCTTTTTTTGTAATACTTAAGATAAAATATTTTTAAAACTTCAAATTGGTAATCCTATTTTAGAAATACTATTGTTATGTGACTGATTTCATATAATAATGCATAGTATTTTCATCACTAAATTCTATTACAATGTCTTTAAAGTGAAAAAAGCAAACGAGAAAGAAACCTGAACCCTCCATTAAAAATAGCTCTTCGCTCAAATTAGAAGAAAATAATTCCAAACACCTAGCTCAAAAAAGTGTGATTAAAAACTGTTATATGTATTTTTCCTGAGTGACTAATTATCTGATTTATATAACCATCATTACTGCAATTTATTATAAATCATTTTTGCTATTTTGTTTTTAAATAATGTCTCCAAATATCATTGAATAAATGTTGTTGTACTGTATGTATAAGGTTCAAAAGCTAAGGGTCAGTGAATGACTGTGCCTACAATGGCAATTTGGCTTTTAATTTAACAAGGTACTACATATTCTTAACACAATAAAGGAATGTCAATATACCAAATATGGGGACAAAGGAATAAATGTAATCAAGGCTTGACACTTGGCCAATGTTAGAATGTGACTGAGAGGTAACTGGGATAGCTGTGGACTGTAAATATGGAAGGTACCATTATTATATGATGTATGATGGCTCTTAATGGGACAGAGTGGTCATCAGTTAAGCAAATGAACCATTGGGCAGAGAATAGATGTGACACTGTGGGCATGATCTACTAATTTTCTAATAGACAATGGACATTAACTGGTTCACAGATTTTAACGAGGACATATGCAATATGTAGTACATATGCATGAACAAATAGGTCTACATATTTATTTGAGCAAAATAAAGATATTAATATACCACAACTGATTAATTTTATTTCTACTTTCCTTTGAAATGTTTTCAAATCTACACGTTTGTATACAGAAAGAAATGAAGCCAAAGCACCACTCTGATATCCTATTTCATTTGATAGTATGATGTAGGCATCAAGAGATTACAGATACACTGAAATTATTTCTGGATCAAAAATGAAACAAATTATAATTTCTAGTCTGAACCAAAGTTTGAATCTGGCACCAGTGAAAGTTTGAGTCAGTCACAAGATCAAACTGGCACTTGAGTTTGTCTTTGTTTAGGATCCCCCCCCACCCGAAGCAGAAAATGAGGTAAAGGTTTGTTTGGAGGTGAAGGCAATACCGGAAAGGTGTTGGGAAGTGACACAGGAAAGGGAACACGGTCAATAAGGATACAAAATCAATATTACCACTCTGCGCCACTGGAGCTAAATCCCACCAAGGAATTCTGGGAGCCGGTGTAAACTACACCTCAGGATCATCCCATCCACATGGTAAAGACACTGGTGTACTTACATACCATCTCTGTCAATCATCGGACACTACGTTAATCCCCTGGCAAGGGCTTCAACTGCCAAAGAAATACTTGGAGCGAGGATGCTGGCAATTGGAAGTCAAGTTGTCAGCGTAACGGTGCGCATTTTGGTATTCTAATGTACTCAGAAGCTCCATTTAGAAACCTACAAGACACGCTGCCACCCTAGGGAGGCCTTCATTTCCTTTTGCCTTGAATGTTGTAGGCACTTCCTAACTGGTCTCCTCATGTACCTCCTCTCTCTCCTTCAGTCTCTCCTGAGCACCACTGCCCAATCAATCTTCCTAAAACATGGCTCCAATCTGTCATTTTCTTGCTCAGAACCTCCCTGGGTCTCCTTTGTCTGCAGAAGGAAGTCAAGTGTTTCAGTCTCTCCTTTTCCAGTCACATTATGTGCTATTCTCCTGGACCCACCTTGTATTCTGGTCAGTGTGAGTAGTCGCTGCTCACCTGAATATGCTTTTATCCTTGCTCACATCTTACTCTTCATCTGGGCAAGTCCAGACCACATCACAGTCTATTTCAAAAGATGTGTAAGGTCATCTATGGTGACAGATGGTAGTTAACGCTTATGGTAAGCATTGTATAATGTACAGACTTGTTGAATCACTATGTTTTATACCTGAGGCCAATGTAACATTGTGTGCCAACTATACTCCAATAAAAAATAAATAAATAATAAAAAGAGGAGTTTCCTTCATGTGGGCTTTCCTTACACATGCCCCCTTGTGTACTTTCATAGCATCTAATTTTTTTCTCCACTCTCGAATTTACTGGGTTTGGGATTATGTCTACTTATATGCAGTAACTGTCATCATTCTCCCTCCACATTCTTGGCTCCATGAGATGGAGACCTTTATTGTACTCACCTGGTACCATCAAGCATCTCTAGAAGAATGCCCAGCATGCAATAGAGCATATGTTGCTCTGGAATGATGAATCTTGGAATTGTGTCATGAATAGAGAATTGAACCCAGAGTCTGACACCTAAGCTGCAGTCATAACCAGGCATGTGACTCTGGTGTTCACGCAACTGTTCTGCATCTCTGCTGCCTCACCCATAAAACTGGGAAATAAACTACCCTCTGCTACACATGTCACAGAACTAACTCAAGGATTAAACAAATTAATGAAGTTCATTTGACATTTTTTATTGACAGAACATCACCAGTTATTGGCGTTAGCAGAGTGAGGTACTGTCCTTCAGATGATGACAGAGGTGACTCCAATCCACTACACTAGGGGTAGTTTTACCAGTAACTATCTTGACTGTGCTTTCCTCAGGGTCAGCTTTCAAGATCAATGCCTGTGTATGTAAGTTGCCTAGCTGGGGAGAGGGATCAGCCTTCAGCACAGACTTTGCCAGCCTCATACGGAGACTGAATAAAGGACTCTGACCTCATTAACACCACATTTCAGCCAACAGAGTCAAATAGGCATTTGTGTGCATGCATGTGTGTGCACATATGTATAATCATTTTTGCATATATTTTAAAAAGGAAAAAGTGTGTAATGCCACCCTGCTTATCTACAGCACATACATAGATGATTTTCATAGGATTCACTTGAATAAGTATACGGATAAAATGCACGCACGTCCTTCATCCTCCTCTTTTCTAAATGGCACACCCCAACTTTATAGGACACTCATACACTGGCATTGACACACCTTTTAAATATTACTAAAAGGCTGCCTTTCTACTGTGTATTAAGCAGCTGCTTGCATATGAGTATCTTGTTGTCCAGAGTGACAGCTGTATTTTCGCCTGTTTTGACATTGAGTCTGATCTGGGTGAATAGCTCATATCCATTAAAGTGCTATTACAACACTGAATGACTGCCAGAATACTTCCTGATCAATTTTAAAAGCCAGCTAGCTGTCATCATCTAATCGCAACAGCAAAAAACAAATCTTTGGGGAATAAAATGAGATTTTTAAACATTTTTAAGGCAGTGTATTAAATATAATCCCTAAAAACTGTTTGAATAAGAATAATAAGCTACAGAAATGGGAAGGTGGAAATAATATTTTCTGCACTTTGAAACCCCTTACACTTGCATATTGGCAGGCATTCTCAAATACTCCTTAAATTTACCATTTCGACAATCACTGAGTTTGAACTCCTGCCATTACATAACTTAATAAAGCAGCACTGAAAACAATCACCACAGAGCGCGATTGTGCTCACCATTAAATTTAGTTCTATAAAATTTAAGACTGAATTCAATCATCTCTCTGTCTTTGCTTCAATGGTTGAAATCCAAGTGTTCAGGTTTACTCTTTGCCTTTCTCAACAGCCAGAAAATATGCATATTTTTAAAGCTACAATGCTGTTATTTCAGATTTGCATTTATTAAGCCTTGCCAAAGGGAGGTAGAACTCAGTGAGATAGTTAAGACCACTTGAATCATCAGTTTAATTGGGGAAGTCTGATTCAAAGTTGTAATTCCATCACCATTTTACTGACGGTATCAACAAATACATAATGTATAAATTGGCATAATCCATTTGGAGGGCAAATATTTAAAGGATGTCTTTTTTTTTTTTTTTGGTACAATTAATCATCTGGCATGGTTTCTTAATGGTGGGTGCTCAAGTTCTTTTCATTTTGGTGTTAGCACTATTTTCACACCATGATTACTCTAGTAACAGTCACTCACCTTTTGGAGTGGGCTTTCCCAGCCACAGAAATGCAATGACCCAACTCCATTTCAGCTGGAGGCTCATGATCCTCAATTCCTTCTGGGACCACACTATCAGAGAGTCTAAACCAAAGGCTAGAAGTGCTACCTATCCAACCCATATTTTATAGTATGATAGTCAGTAATATGCCATATGTTAAAAACCCTTCAGAATGCATGTCTCCTTAATAAAAGACAACCATTAATGGAAATTCTGAGCTGGTAAAAACCATTATTCTTTTTGGAGATTCAAGAGCTCTCCTGAGAAACTGATACCTATGTAACCAGTACCTTTCTCCAGAATATCAGATGATCTCCTTCACTTTTGATCAAGGTCTCCCTTCATTTTTATTTTAAAAGACTCTCTTCACCTTTCTATTCATTTTTAAATATTAAAATCAGTGTTATTCTAAGAAACCGATTCTGTCATCTTCTCTGCTTAAAATGTCACTGGTCTTCACTGCACAGTGAAGAAAGTCCAGTCACTTCCCCCCAATACCAGTATTTCAAGCGCTGCTTTGCCAAACTCTCATTGCCTCGTCAGTCGTAGGGACTCCTCCATTTAGCCCCGTCAAACACTTCCCTAGTCTTCTGCCTCTCCAGGCCCTCCTGCAACATGGCCTTTGCACGTGTGGTACTCCGTGGCTAACAGATTTTCTGGTCACTTCTGTGGAGTCAAACTCTTATTTCAGCAGGTCTCCCCTTAACCTCCTGCATGAAGTCATCTTCGATTTTCCTAGGTAAATGTATTCTTTCCTCGGTGTTCCCACAGTACCTGCACACAACAACTCCAGGCCAGAACGGATAAGTGACATTTTAGTTATTTCTCTATCTATCTGCCTGTGCTAACTGCCATGGATACTAGGTTGTGATGGGAACAATATAAATTCCACAGAGTCCAGCCTTACCCCAAATAATGAAACTCGTCTCCCACTGAAACCCCAGAAGGAAAGGAAGAAAACAGTAACAGCAGAAAGATGTTCCGGTATCAAATTCACTTCTGTGTTCATTTTGTGGTTTCACTCACTTGTTCTTTTTTATTGTATTATTCCTACTGATGTGAAAGCTTTTGCCTTATAAAGTAGAATTATCAAAATCCATTTATCACAGTTTAAAAATATGAACTAGCTGGGGTCTAGTCACAAGACACACCTCAAAAATGATGAAACAAAAATATCAATGGATTTGAAGTCGAAATGTGGAAATTATCCAATACTTTTCAAAACTACAAGTTATTCTTAAAGGCAAAGCTCATGTTTATGAGGTATGAGTGTATTTTTCCCCTTGGAGGTATGGAGGTAAAACCGAAGTGAAAGAAAGAAAGAAAAGAAAGAAAGAAAGAAAGAAAGAAAGAAAGAAAGAAAGAAAGAAAGAAAGAAAGAAAGGAAGGAAGGAAGGAAGGAAGGAAGGAAGGAAGGAAGGAAGGAAGGAAGGAAGGAAGAAACCCAACAACTAAGATTAACTACAGAGACTGAAGTGTAACTTACATCAAAGTCCAAAGCATGAGCCCCTAATAAACTTCTTGAATTTGTAAAGAAACAAGTGACATTTTATGAGCAACCAGGCACTGACTAAAAGAAGCCTAAGTTGTATTAGATTTAAAACTCACTACCATAAATGTGATTCCTTTTTCTTTTATAGGTTTGACTATACTTTGGACAGTACCATGTGGTATAGAAGAGAAGATGTAGGAAAAGGTTGTAACTGAGGTCAGCTCTCTGTGCCGATCCCCATTTCCTTCATATTCAGTCCATTACTCTGAGCACAAGTTAGTTCAGCCTCCCCACACACTGTTAAAAATATGTATATTGCTTCTGGGAGATCTACTGCCCCTTGTAAATTCACATATTAAAGGGTAGCATAGAAGGGAAAGGAATCTGTAATAGAGTCATTTATAGCCAAGTACTAAATCATATAATACAGAAAACAAATGTAGATGGTTTAGAGGGTGGGGGCATATATATTACCTCTCTTCAATGAACATTCATAAAATAAAATGGGATCTCCAAGCTGCCAAAATTAAGTGGAAGCTAGGCTACTAGAATATCACAGACAAGGAAATAAAAAGAGAAAGAGAGAATGAGAGAAAGAGAGAGACCAACTTCACCTAATCTGAGTAAGTAGTTAACCAGGTATTCAATATTTGAGAGCTTTGTAAGATAAAATTCTTTTTGGACAATCCCGGAACTCATTACACCAATACATATCTCCAGAGAGAGAGAGAGAGAGAGAGAGAGAGAAAAACCTATAAAAGCAAAAAAAAAAAAAAAAAAAAAAAAAAAACCTGGAAAATAAGGGAAGAAAATGAATAAACTACACTTCTCCAACTTTGCCAATGATTCCTATTCCTCCTGACTCAGTGCCCAAACACGTCTTTCTCTGAACTTCCTTGCTTTTTTGCCAAAAGAGAAAACTTATTTTCCATCTATGTAAACTCCTAGGAGAGGAAGGAGCAGGAAGACTACTCAATTCAGCCCAAGAAAAATAGAGCCCTTGTGCATATCTCCACGTGTCTGGCAGTGACCGGATCCCCTGCCAATGCTGGTGGTCTGGGCTGGAGGCTACGATCTGACCTAGGACTTAGAAGCATTTTGCTAACCTTCCTTCACTGGGTCAACTGGAGAAAATGATACTCTTAACAGGCAGGAAGGAAGGGCATGAAGCACATCACATTTAACACCACCCCTTTCCCTGAGCTGGCAGGTCCTAGAGAGTGCCTGGAATTTAGCTGCTAAACTTTAAGCCTTGCTGGACTCTATAATGAGAGGAACAGCCTCTGCGGCACAGAGGGAAAAGGGAGAAAAGTCACAGGAAAAGGCTGAGAAATGTTGAGTTCTGGATTCAAGAAGCCAAATCTATTTTATCTGTATGAAATGTTAATTAACAAAATCAGCAAAAATGTAGAAGAGTAACTAAATATATATTTAAACTGGCTGTCTAATGAACCAGTATACTATAGCTTTAGAGGAAGACTCTAAAGTACATGTGAGTGAATTGGAAGCAAGAGTATAAGGAAGGACAGCTCATTGTGAGGAAGAACTAAAATGGGGACAGATGAGATTGATTATAGATTTAGATTCCTCCCAGATCTTCAGAAAAATGTGAAAACAAAGCAAACAAATACAAAACAAACAAAAACACTGTAAACAGAGGGGAATAAAAAAATGAAAAAAAATCATTCAGACCATTGTTGGTATGTAAGCTCCACTAACATACAAGAGAAGTCTGCCCAAACAAGTCAGATGAACAGATGTTAATTGAATAGCTACCACTGGTCAAAACTGTGTTCAAGACGATGAATACAGTAAGGACCCATAGAGTCCTTGCCCTCTGAGAATTTATATGCTAGTTGGGAAGGAAAAGAGTTGATTAACGTCTACATAAAACTAAGCAAGATAAGAGGCACATAGAAGGGTCAGATCTAAGCTTTCGGTGTCTGAGAAGATGTCCCAGAGAGCCTCAGCAAGGCTGAGACCTGAGAGTTGAATAGGAGACAGCCAGAAGACAAGTAGGAAGGAAATGCTGTTTGCATTAAATAATAGTCATCCGAAATAAATTATTTTGATTTGACATACACACCTTACTAGCTGGACTCAAGATGAGAGTTGAAATCTTTCTTTTGTAATATACAAGAATCTAGTCAGATATTCACAAAGAAAGTCTTCAGTGAAGACAGGACACAGGGTTGAAATATCTTATTTTAAATAATCAAATGCCATATATCTTTTTTTCAGTATTTTTGTCAATTTTGTTGTGGAACTCACTTGGAAACTCAGAGTCTGAAAGAATTCACTGGTGCCTCCTAGCTTGGGAGACTAGCTCTGACCAATTTTCCTTGCAAGGGGACACCACTCAGTAAAGGCTGGAAGTAAAGAAAGTTGGGCAAAAGAAATGACGTTTATTGAACACCTGCTATGTGCTTCATGCCTGATATATAACAAGTACTATATACTGAATTCTGGCAACAACCTAGCAAGGAAGATCTCAATATTCTCATTTTTTTTCAGATGAGAAAACCAGACTCAGAAACTTAAAGTGCTGGTCTCCCAAAGATTTTTAATCAAACCAGTTTAAGTGTCAAAGCCATAATCCAAATCCAGATTTGTCTGTTCCCAAAAACTTAGAGTCAAAACCAATTAAGCTAACTGCACTCTACTCTCCAAAATTTCAGTAATCACTGTAGAGGTAGCAGCTCCCTCTGTGCTCTCTCTTTTTTTCTGCTAAGCTTCTTATTTTAAAATCTATGAAGACACATATGGTATTTTTATTAATGGGCCTAGCGACTCATTTCAAGTGAGCCTTAGTAAATTTAGAAATGTATCAATGGGTTAAGAATAAAATGATTTTGAAAGCACAGCAATACGGTATATTTTAAAAGTAAAACTATACCTTACTTACAATTTAGATTTCAAAAATGTATTCAAAGAGTTCTGCATCCTATAATGTTAAAAAGATTAATTGTCTCCATGTTTGGTGCTTTCTGCTTACAAAAGTAATGCATGGTCATTGTGCAGAGTTTGAAAACTACAGATAAATATAAACAAATACAGATCCTCATAATCTCAACATTCAAAATTAGTCCATGTGAACATTTTGGTGTATTTCTATATTTTCATTTGTGTATATATCAATACACGTACATGTAATTTTTAAGATAAAAACTGTGAATAATGTTTTGAAGCTGTATTCTTTTTCATTTAATATCACATGATAAATACTTCCCTACCATCTCACAGTATTCAAGAATTAGATTTTTGGTGAATGAATGACATTCTTATCCTATCGACCTGTGCTGTCCAGTATGGTAGTCACATGAACCACATGTGACTATTTAAATATAAGGACTTAAGTATATACTACCATTTTGTCTTGTCTTAAAGATGTAACGAGTCACTTTCCTTCTAAAAACATAGTAAAATATCCGTTTTTCCTGAAATGTATCCACATCATGAATATACAAAAGCCAAACAGTGTCTTATTCATCTTTTCAGCTCTGCTTTAGTGTCTGACACATAGTAAGTGTTCAATAAATGTTTGCTGAATTTATCTGAACATATGCCTGTCTGAGACTTACAGGGTAATAAAGGCAAGCATACCCATGGTGGATTTTTGTATAATACATAAATATATGCATAATAAACAAACAGATCTAACCTCTCAACTTTAACATAAACACTGCAAATAAACACGAAGTAATATTCAAGACAAAAAAGCTCATATGTGTCAATAATTTATATCAAGATCAGGAAAATACATTTCCCTTAAAACCCCAAAACCACTGAAGGATTTAAATGTCTAATATGAAAAGGATATATTCCAAATAGTCTTCCCATCCACTCTACCAGGGCCACATTCAGGTTATTATAAAACTACAAAATCAATCCACCTTTAGAATGCATGTTTAGAATGTAATAGGAATGACAATTATTGTTAACAGCCAACAGATCTATTTCCAGCAGCAGAAAGCATCAACATATGTATGAAAAAAGGTGATTCTGACTCAAAGTCAAATTAGGAAATAAGATACATAGAAGAAATATGGAGATTAGGTCACACCTTCCAATGAAAAGAAATATTCATTCCAAAAGTGATGTCATGGGTCAGCTTTGAATCCAAGTGTAAGGTTAACATTTTGTCTCACTGGAAAAAAATGAATTTGACCTTGTAATATTTACATCACACAGAAACTACCACAGACAGATTTCTTTCTGAAAGCCTTCAGATTGCTTCTTGTCAAACCGTCTGTGTCAGAGATTGTGAAATGTGATCTTAACCGGTAGCCATATTTGGTGGTGACAACCAAGAAGACAGGGCTGAAAAGGGTTTTAGTGTGGCTTTTTTTTTTTTTTTTAAAGCTTGCGTTTGTCACGATTTTTATTATGTCTGCCTGGAAGAGTACAGATGTCACTGAGGGCAGCTCTTGGACAGAACTGCTTCTTTTTTACAAAATTGTTAACAGTCTTGGATTAAAATTTTAAAGGCAATAGATTCTGTTAGCACTCAGAAAAGCAAAGTCAACTCTTAACTAAAACATGGTAACTCACTGTAAAGGAACCCCAGACAAAAATGATTTTGAGTATGACACTGGCAAGTAAAATAAGCTATTATACGAAGTCTATTTTGATGAACAGTAATAATAATAAAAATGTATGTATTTTATTTTTTTAATGTTTACTTTTGAGAGAGAGAGAGAGAGAGAGAAAGAAATAGAGGATGAGCAGGGGAGGGGCAGAGAGAGGGAGACACAGAATCTGAAGCAGAGTCCAGGCTCTGAGCCCAACGAAGGGCTCGAACTCACGAGCCTTGAGATCATGAACTGAGCCTAAGTCGGGTGGGGCGCTCAACCAACTGAGCCACCCAGGTGCCCCTAAAATGTATTCTTTGTTCCTTTCAAAACTGATAGTTATGGAAAGGAAGGCCTATTGGTATGACATAATTAGACTATGAAGAGTGATTTCTTATACAAAAGTAATATTTAAATATCTCTAAAAATGTGCTATTTCTAACAACTTTAGTTGAAATGCCTGTAGGATATTCAAGAGGCTTACATATACTTTTATTTCATCTTTAAATATGCTTCCATGCATTCTAATATTTTGTATTGAATCCTAATCTCCATCTTTATTATTTTCCTATAGGTGTGAGAAAATTTATGCCTTATATTTTGCAACTTAATATAAACATTCCTATTAAAGGCCAACCTATGCTTATTTTTTAAAATTTTTTAATGTTTATTTATTTTTGAGACAGAAAGAGACAGAGCACAAGTGGGGAAGTGGCAAAGAGAGAGGGAGGCAGAGTGTATGAAACAGGCTCCAGGCTCTGAGCTGTCAGCACAGAGCCCAATGTGGGACTTGAACTTACTGTGAGATCACCACCTGAGTCAAAGGCAAACACTTAACTGACTGAGCCACCCAGGTGCCCCCAAACTATACCTATTAAAGGTAATTTCTCTGACATGCTTAAAATTTGTCAAGTAAGCAGGAGGCTATAGAAAATAGGAAGCTAGGGGCGCCTGGGTGGCTCAGGTTACACGTCCAACTTCGGCTCAGGTCATGATCTCACGGTTTGTGGGTTCAAGCCTCGCGTCGGGCTCTGTGTTGACAGCTAGCTCAGAGCCTGGATCCTGTTTCGGATTCTGTGCCTCCTTCTCTCTCTCACCCTCCCCTGCTCATGCTGTCTCTCTCTCTCTCTCTCTCTCAGAAATAAATAAAAACATTAAAAAAATGTTTTTAAAAGAAAAGAGGCAGCTAGATAAATGAGGTAGAAAAAGTATGGGGCTCAGGGTCTGACACACTCTTGGTTTGAATGTCAGTTCAGCTTTCTGTGACTTCGGGCATATTACTGAACTTCTGCAAGTCTTCATTCAGTCCTCCTCAGGGCACTGGAGATGATGATGCCTACCTTGATGTGTTATTTCATGGACAGCCCTTTATATGCATAAAATAAGTGGTAACAACTATTGTGTCTTACCCCTCCTCTTCCTACAGTTATATCATCCCTTATGACAAGAACCTACATGGATAACACATGTGACACAATCAGTATCACAAAATACTACATTTTTTATTATAGTTATTATATAACAATAAATTTTGTGTCAGGTCTGAAGGACTGGAGAAACTCAGAGAAGAGACAATAACGTTAGGGTGAAAATATCAGGGACAGTTTCAGTGAGAAAGGACACAGCCTTTGTTTGAAAAACCAGATAGGGACTGGGAAGATTAGAAGGCTGGCAGAGTCGGGGCACATGTGTGAAAAATCCCTGGATACTAAAATGCTGTACCTATGTCTGGAGGCTGGTATTGACCCCTTGGGCCGTTTGTGATTCCTGACACATAAGAAATACACAGATTTGGAGAAAACCAGAAAACCGCTCACTCAGGTGAAGGTAACAGTAAAAAAAACTACCACTTTCTGAGCAACTGCCATGTGCCAATTACCCTCTGTGTCTCAATTTTCTCTTCTATAAAATGGCAAGAACAGTTTTGTCGGGGCGCCTGGGTGGCTTAGTCGGTTAAGCGTCCGACTTTCGCTTAGGTCATGATCTCGCGGTTCGTGGGTTCGAGCCCCGCGTCAGGCTCTGTGCTGACTGCCAGCTCAGAGCCTGGAGCCTGTTTCAGTCTGTGACTCCCTCTCTCTCTGACTCTCCCCTGCTCACGCTGTCTCTCTCTCTCTCTCCTAGAAATAAATAAAACATAAAAAAATTAAAAAAAAAAGAACAGTTTTGTAATTAAAGTCGAATTAACATACAATATTATATTAGTTTTAGGTGTACAACATATTGACTCAAAAGTTCTATACGATTCTCAGTGCTCACTATGGTAAGTGTGGTCACCATCTGTCACCACAGAGCATTACTGAAATATTATTGACCAGACTCCTCATGCTGTACTTTTCAACTCCACGATTTATTTATTTCATAACTGGAAGTTTGTACCTCTTAATCCCCTTTATCTATTATACCCATCCTCCCACCCAATGTGGCAACCACCAATTTGTTCTCTGTATTTAAAAATTTTTTTTTGGTTTGTTTCTTTGTTTTTTCATTTAATAGTTCTTAATTCAGAGAAAGCACTTAGAACATTACCTAGGACTAAGACTAGCACTCAAACATTGGCTTTGGCTTTGGTGATGAAAACAGTGAGGTAGTACAGGAGCCATGTGATGTTCATTCCTTTCAGGGCATCATCTATCTACTCCTCACATTAACCCTGCAACTCACAGGGCAACACACTGGAGGTGGTGGGGTAGAAGGAGTTGAACAGAAAAAAATGCCAGAGATGTTAAAGCAGTCACTGTGGTCTGGGAATGACCATTCTTTATAAAGGGTTGGTCTGGCGGGAGCAGGGTAGCTGGGAAGCAAAATAGGAAGAGATTCTCATGCAAGCAATGAGGGGCTTAAGGGCACTTTCCAGGTGGTAGATGTGGGGTGGAGAGGAAATATTTCTGACTCAAAAAAGGACGGGGGCATGATTTATTGTCATTGTATAGTTCACCAACATTTATCAAGTGCTTAAAATATGCGAAGAAATGTGTTGGGTTTTGATTCTGACTATTTCATTGATTATCTCAACATTATTCTGAGGTGGGTGCAGTTATCATTTGCATTTTGCAGATGAGTAAGCCGAAGCTAAAGTTTACATCACATGCCCAAGGTCTTACAGCTGGTCAGCACTGGGGCTAGGATTTGAACTCAGATGTGTCTGATCTAAGAACCAGCTCATGTGGCCTCTAAACTAGGCCAGCTCTCACATGGCTATACTTAAGATGATGAATTTGCTGTCTGGTTGTAAAAATTAATTGATATTGATTTTTTGTATTCCTCAGAATGCATCTCTTTGGTATCTGAAGTTTTACTCTATACTAGATATTGTCAAGGCATATCCATTTTTAACAAAGAACGCAAATCCAATTGCCATTCGTCAATATTTTGCAAGGGATAACATTACCGACAAGACATCTGAAAAATCTGTCAAGGTATGCAAATAGCATCTGTGAAGTTATTCATGAAAATCACCTTATTAATGAAAATAATGATTACTCCTTTTTTTTTTTTTTTTTTTTTTTCCTTGGANGACAGAAGAGAGACTCAGATAAACGAAAAGCAAAAGAAGTTTCTGTACAACAAAATGAAAAGTTAATTTCGTGAAACCAGCTGTTTTAAACAGGGTTGTTTTGAAGACATTGTTCATATCTATTCAAATAGACCCCAGCCCGACCAAAATGTTAATCTGTCACTCCTAACTGATCCTTTACAAAGCCTCAGACCACTGCTTACAAAGGGAATGCAGTTTATTACAGTTGTTGCACTCCAAATGAATATTGATTTCAATCTCAGAATTGCTACGAGAGGACTTGCATCAATTACACAGAACATCAGAGTCATAACGTAAGTCACCTAGTCCCAGTGATGCACGCAGCAGATCAATCCTTCACTTTCACACACCTTTGAAGAGACACCAGCCACCATGAGCTGCCTTTATCTAAACCTTAAAATAAGCCATGCAGTGCAAAAGGGTGATAGAAAAGGGAACCGTCCCCAGTTGTTAAAAAGCATAGGCTACCGGCTACCATCAGAAAGCCATTATAATTACTCCTTTTCAAGTGGGCTGTGTTAATACAAATACAAATGAGGGGGTAAAAAAATGAAGCCTTAATGGCAGCATTATGAGGGGAGGTTTCTCCTTTACATTATTTATTTATTCAATGGAAAATTATTTGGCAATTATGATAAAGCAACGAGACGACAATGACTTTCCTTTGAATCACTAATTAAAATGCTGATTGCCTGTGGAGTGAGATGTGCAGTTATGGTCAAACAAGAACTTTCATTGTGCTAAACAGCTTGGGCTGGCCTGACACCTGGGTGGGGAGGGGAGGGTACGAATCAAGCACACTTCACTACTAAAATCAGACTCATTTTTATTCAGTAAAATTCTAACACAATGTTATGAATCTGGGCAAGATACTACTGCAACTGGTAATCGTAAGTGATTTTTTTTTAAAGAAAGAAAATCCGGGTTCCAAAATGAATAGCCATATGAAGTCTAAGAGAATACTTGATACATATCAAATGGCTTTTCGTGTGAAAGTTATTTTTTATAAGTTTGCACTTCTTATGTTCTTACATTTCTCTACAAGCTACCTTTATGTACACACAGATGTCAAAGAAATGTCACCTTCTTAACTGAACATAAGTGCTCTTTAAACACAGACGATTTCTCTTCAATAATGGAAGAAATGTCTTACAATTAATCGTGAAGAGGAAATTGCTTTTCTTGTAATGTAATGAATTCAGTGCTTTGAATTTTAGTAACTAAAGTTATGGTTTTCCCAATAACACTGTAATAGTCATCTTTTTCCAAAATGAAAAATATATTTCTTATATTTTCAACTTGTTTATGTTTTAAAAAAATCAATTAAATTCATAAAGCTAAAGGAGAAGAGATGCCTTAAACTAGTAACATTCATCGTTAGGAAGTGCATTATTCTGAAAGATTCAGTCTCACAGGATGATAAATGCTGAAATTGGAAGAGAACAAAGTCATCTACCCCCATCTAACTTGGATATTCCTTCCACAGTATCTCTCAGAGAATCCTGACTCTGCCAAGACTTGGAGAAGAGATGTTCACCACCTTGAAAGGCAGACTATCCCACTTCTGAAGGTCAGTAAAGATCTAAAGGCCAGACTGGCCTTCCCATTACTTCTACCCCTGTAACCCATTCTAGAGTATCACAGAATCAATCAGTCCCTCTTCCAAGAGATCCCTTCTAAATATATTTTTTTAATGTTTTATTTATTTCTAGGAGAGAGAGAGAGAGACAGTGTGAGCAGGGGAGGGTCAGAGAGAGAGGGAGTCACAGACTGAAACAGGCTCCAGGCTCCGAGCTGGCAGTCAGCACAGAGCCCGACGCAGGGCTCGAACCCACGAACCGCGAGATCATGACCTAAGCGAAAGTCGGACGCTTAACCGACTAAGCCACCCAGGCGCCCCCCCTTCTAAATATTTTAAGACAGCTATCATACTTTCTTAAAAGTCTCCACTTTTCCCAACTTATTCACTCTAGGTTCTTCCAGCTGGTCTCATGTCCCTTGTGTCTGTCCTCCACAATCTTTTCCCCTTAACACATGCTTGGAGGAAAACAAAATAATACCTACCAGATGTGGTCAAATAACCCAAATGTAGTAGGACTGATTTTTTTTTCCTGTCTCTACTTCTAAAGCCATGACAGAAGCATGGACCATATTTACCTCATAGTCTACTAAAACCTCTATATCAGTGTGTTACAAGTGATTTTGTACAAAAGTACAAGTTTTATGAATTCTGCATCCACTGCTCTTAGATTTCATTTTCTTAGTCCATTACTAACCCTGGGGAAACCCATTCCTTAAATCTCTCTAATCCTTGGTTTCCTTATGTACAAGATGCTCAGCACAGCAAATTCTAAACAGGTACTAGTTACCATTTGTGAAGTATGTGTCAGGTTCCAGGTACAGTGTTGAGGGCCCTGTTTGTGCACCACATGCCAACAGGTACTACTGCTTCCATTGCACAAATGAAAAAACAAGGATACAGAGAAGTTCAGTATTTTGTTCAAGGTCACTCAACTAGTGACAGGGCCAGGTCTGAGTAGGCCATCCCTAACCACCATACTATCCGTGACCATTTTTCCTAATTTTCTAACTGGTAAAACATCAATAAATGGATCTGGGGTGCCTGGGGGGCTCAGTCGGTTGAGCGTCCGACTTTGGTTCAGGTCATGATCTCATGGTTCGTGGGTCAGGCTCTGTGCTGACAGCTCAGATTCTGGAGCCTGCCTCAGATTCTGTGTCTCCCTTTCTCTCTCTGACTCTCCCCTGCTCATGCTCTCTCTCTCTCTCTCTCAGAAATAAATAAAATATTAAAAAAACATTTTTAAAAAATCAGTAAATGGACCTGTGATAAAACTGTTAAATAGAACCAGATTAAAACAGTATCTATAGATCAGCCTCCAGTTTGATTAATTTTTCTTATGGGGACCATTTATTCAAAAACTTTCACCACACAATGTATGTATCCACATAAAGACTACAATTATGACATAAAACACACCCTCAAAGACTTGCACAAACTAACTTAAATGATGCTTTGGGAATTTCACTCATCAACAGATTCAGTAATCTTTTTTTACAAAGAAAGTGAGGTTAGCTTAGCACCCTGGCTGTCATCTAATGACTACTGTCTTTTCCCAAGTGCTGTCAACTCGTCCATTTAGACATTCCTATCCTGGAATGGGTCTAAGTTTAGGCAAACACTTTATTCAGAATATTGGGATATGGATTCATTTCTTCCTTTCTTGGTTTTTCCAAACATTTCCAAAAGTAGGTCCTCAACACCAACAGAAAATTCCTTTAATGCAACGGATGAATGCAATTTAATGAGCCATTTTCAAACAACGTTTAAACTAGAATCTCTACACCTACTTCAGGTTTCCAGGTTCCTTTCGGTTATGGTTGTGCTGCCATTTACACTTTGAAGAATCATCATCCCTTACAGAGAAAACAGAAATTAAATAGACTTCACTAGTGTTTCTTTCTCTTTTGTTGTCTTTTAACATTATACCATCTGTTCCAAACAATGCAAATCGGCAAATATTTACGGATCACCTAGAATGTGCAAATATATTTGAGGAGAATGCAAGGAGCACAAAAATGACATGGCATGCTTAAAAAATGTGGAAGGAAAGTCATAGAGAGAGACATGGTCAAGTGTAATGCGAAAGAGAACTGAACACATAAAAGAGCAAACAAGCTGCATGGGATCCCACAGTTCAACAAGCTGCAACTTTTATTCTCCTTCTTTTCATGTTTCCATAACTAAGCCTTTTTTCATAACCATATGTTTTACATGTGTACTTTGAAAACTCGTGTGTGATATTTTTGGGGTGACCATTCTCTTCTTTGGAGTCATCTATTGTTGTGAGAATGTTATTATTAGGACTCCCTATACCAATGGCTCATCTTGACGCAATCATTCTTTGATTCATTCATGACTTCACTAGTTACAGAAATTTACTGGGCCTACCAAACACCAGAAATTCCTTTAAAAGAGGGGCAGAGGGAGAAGGAGAGAGAGAATCCCAAGCAGGCTCCATGCTATCAGCACAGAGCCCAATGTAGGGCTCAAGCTCAGAAACTATGAGATCATGACCTGAGCCAAAATCAAGAGTTGGAAACTTAACGAACTGAGCCATCCAGGTGCCCCCACCTATAATACTTTTGGATTATTTACTACAGGTCAAGTGATGCAGAATCACTGGCCCTTAAATAAAAGAGCTAAAATCTTTAGTCCAATCTTTAGTTGGACTTTCAAGGATCTGCTCCCTGAAGTCTCAGATTACAGTTTTATGTATAGTCTTCACAGCCAATTTCTCCATTGTTACCCTCAATTATTGGAGGGATTTTTTAAAGACAAATCACATTTTTCAGAATCTTGGCAGATCATTTATAGAGATGAAAGTCCCCACATGGCTATGCCCACCTCAATGGCAGTTTATCTGAGTAATTAAAGCAGTATCTCTATCATCCATTTTGAAAGGTCACCAACTACTTGTGTCTCATTATTTCATTCACACCCAAATGTTTTCCACTGAGATGTATATTTTGCTGTTTCTGGTATTTAAAAATATTGCTGAAGTATTATTTTCATTTACAAAGTAGTAGATGATTACTATTGAAACATGAAAATATACAAAAGAAGAAAAAGAATTTTCAAAATTTTAGTGCCTGTAGGTATTTTGTTTAATATTTTTGGTGTATTTCCTCCCTGCATAAATGTAGATATATACCAGAATGCACACATATGTGTCTATGTATGTATATATATCTTTTGTGTATGTATGTGTGTACTGTTTGTATTACCTATGTGATATATAGTGAATCATCTCTGTATTGTTTTTTTAATAAATCTGTTTAAATTTAAATTAATTTTTTTAAATCTGTGGGTGATGTATGGAAACCAATTTGACAATAAATTATATTTTTAAAATAAATAAATAAATTTGAACTAAAAATATTGTTTTTAATCTGTTTCTTGCAGGGAGAAAATCTTTCCATTGTCAGACCTTTCCCTTAGACACTGGGCCAAGATTTGCTCACAGCTTTTTTACCATAATTAATTTTCATCCTAAAAATCTATACCCAGCATATAGATATCTGGCTATATTGACCTCATCCCCATTATTATGCCCTGCTATGGCTTCCAGAGAATTTCCAAGGTCTTCATTCAACCATTTTCATTAGTCAAATATTAATTCTCTTTTTTGCTTTTTTTTATTTCATTCTCTTCTCTCCACCAACCTCAAGTCTCAATGTAAAGCCCATTGGGCCCTAACAATGAATTCCCTGCCCAGCCCATCCTTCCCAGTCCTGAAAAGTGGAAAATGAGATAAAGACGCTACCTCTATCCCCAGCCTTGTAAGTCTGCTCCAGAACTTTGGAGACACGTGCTCAGGTGCTTCTAACCATCTCTCCTTTACATGCATTCATCAATCCCCAGGTTCAATGAGATTTCACAGACCAGCCATCCATTCTAATATTCTCAACTCCAGAATGTGATGGATCTTTCATGAAGTAATTTCAAGTCTACCTACAATCTCTTTCCACTTCTCAAGAGAGGCCATGACCATATCTGGAATCACTCTGTGGGCTTTTGCTGCTCCTTGTCCAGCACAAACAGAGCAGTGCTCCTTCAGAAGGCCTTGCCTCGCCTCACGCTCCAAGAGAGTATCTCACATCTGCCGTACAGGAGACAGAACTGTCTCCTCTCTTCTATGGGGGGAATCACATTTCTATAGGCGCCAATCTCGTGATGTTGGGCTATAAATGCTCACATTTCTTTTGTGAGTATTTGATCCATTCAGTTGCCCTGATCAAAAAATAATCTAAGAATGAATATTATCACCCAGATATCTAAAACACAAAAGCTTTTCTCCACAATCCAACAAGGTATTCACTAAAAATAACAGATATGATTTTTTATTTTAATATACTATGCTGTGACTGTACATCAGTTAGTCATTTAAGATATTTTACCTATCACATTAAAGAGACCATAGTTTTTTTTTTTTAATTCTTTTGTTTTTTTAAAGAGAGAGAAAAAGTATTCAAGCAGGGAAAGGGTAGAGAGAAAGAGAATCCTAAGCAAACTGAAATCAAGAGTTAGATACTTAACTCAGTCACCCAGGTGCCTCTGAGTAGTTTATTTTCAATTAAAGATGCTAATTACAAATATATCTCTATAACCTCACCAGGAACAAAAAACAAACATATATATCTCTACAACTATTATTTCTAGCTTTTTTATAATTTTTTTAAGTTTATTTATCTATTTTGAGACAGAGAGAGAGCATGAACAGGGGAGGGACAGAGAGAGGAGAGTCAGACACTTCACCAACTGAGCCACTGAGGCAACCGTCTATCTTTTTTTAATACTAAAATCATGGTGTTATGAAATACAGCCCTTACATAGCCTACTCTAGAAATAAGCAGTATTATTCCCTGTCCCTTATCTGTGTTCATGCCATAAAATGTATAATCATATCCTCACAAAAATAACATGACAATGTACACCTTAATATTATCCAAAAATTAACATGTTCCCTTTTTATCCTACTGTAAACAAAATTATTGGGTTATTTTTTTAATATTTGCTCTTCTGATTTGAATAATGGCTTACAGTAAATAATCAGTGAGATCAACTCCATTTACCCTGTACCAAAGATGTTTCACATTGATTTTGTGTGTACATTTCACTTGAATGTATCTGAAAGTGAAAATGGTTTTATTTCTTATTTCAGCTTTTTGTGATGTCTCCGTGTTAATACTAACATGAAAAAACCAACCAAAATTATAGAAGACAGTTTGGCAATATTTATCAAAACTTAAATGCACATTCTATTTTTCTGAATTTACCCTAAGCAAATCTAGCTCGTAAAAGCTTGGATTGCGAATAACTTGTTCTGCCAAATGAGCAAACATTTCTAATAAGTCTTAATAAACAATTGATGTCTTGCAGTAGGAGAGATACAGGCTGCCAAATGTCACATGATCATAACTGAGCCAATGGTTCTTGAAATTCGCTTTGATGTACAAGTGCTTTGGATTACGAGCATGTTTCCAGAACAAATTATGCTCGCAAACCAAAGTTTTATTGCAATTGAACAAATAACACACACAAATGCAGAGAAATCCACATAACCGTTCAATAAAAACAAAATACTGAAATCAGCTTAAACACCCATTAATAAGGAACTTCTTACATAAAATACTATGCAAGTAAATACTGTGCAACTACAGAAAATGATATAGAGTTGTATTGTACATAATATATTAATTTAAAACACAGACTAAGATCCATGTGTAACAGTAAGATACAATTTTTAAAAATGTATACCTACTAAATGCAAAAGTCTACAAATGACTACCAAAAATTGTAAATGGTTGTATTTCTGCAAGGTGAGATCACAAATAACTTTGTCTTTATATGTCTGTGCACTGTAAGCCATACAGTGAACATGTTTTACATCCATAATCAAAACAGGAGGACAATAAAAGTACCCAGAATACAAAACCTTTAGAATCATTATCTTAAATCTAAACCAACTAAATGAGCCAAACACACATGTTCCTGAATTCCATTTGAAATATTTTTTATCCATAAGAATACCAAGTCTGGAGATGCCTGGGTGGCTCAGTAGTTTAAGGGTCTGACTTTTATTTTGGCTCAGGTCTTGATCTCATAGGCTCATGAGATGGAGCCCTGCGTTGGGGTCTCCACTGAACAGGCAGATCCTACTTGGGATTCTCTCTCTCTGCTCCCCCGCAAATAAAGAAATGAACACTTTTAAAAAAGAATACCAAGTCTAGCTGATTTAACATTTAGGGGCACCTGGGTGACTCAGTCGGTTAAGTGTCTGACTTCGGTTCGGGTCATGATCTCACAGTTAGTGGGTTCGAGCCCCGCATCGGGCTCTGTGCTGATGGCTTGCTCAGAGCCTGAAGCCTGCTTCGGATTCTGTGTCTCCTTCTTTCTCTGCCCCTCTCCCGCTTGCACTCTGCCTCTGTCTCTCAAAAATAAGTAAATGCAAAAAGCATTAAAAAAAATAAAAAAGATAAAACATTTATAAGACCTTACTATAAACATGTAATATCTAGAGAAATATACAAGGCAACCATCAGGGATAAAGAGATCCAAGTATTTATGATATAAGAGCAAGCAATTCCATTAGTTGTATAAAGAAACCATCTCATCTGATTTGCATGTATTCTTTAAGTATGGAGAATCTGACTGAAGAATACAATGCTTTTCCTAACTTCTTTTTTTCATTTTATCAGTATAGCTAATCAGTAAGAGGACAGAAATCCAGTGCAGGAGACTGTTAGAATCTGCCACCCCTCACGGGTACTGAACATTCTGAGTCAGAAAACCATTCATCCCCACTGCTTTCTTGGTCTCCAAGAACAGTTAGATGGATACCATCACTTATGATACTAATCAACAAATCGCGTTCTGTCATGCTTTCCCACGGTTTCTGTTGATCAAAAGGTAAGGTTTGAGGATGAAAATATGTCTTTTTCCTAATAGAGTTTAGTCTGAAGATTTTCACAAGGTCTAAATCTAAAGAGTGAAACTCTCACTTTAAAGATTGATACATATCGGGGCGCCTGGGTGGCTTAGTCGGTTAAGCGTCCGACTTTCGCTTAGGTCATGATCTCGCAGTTCGTGGGTTCGAGCCCCGTGTCGGGCTCTGTGCTGACTGCCGGCTCAGAGCCTGGAGCCTATTTCAGAGTCTGTGACTCCCTCTCTCTCTGACCCTCCCCTGTTCACGCTGTCTCTCTCTCTCTCTCCTAGAAATAAAATATTTTTAAAAATTAAAAAAAAAGATTGATACATATCACCTTCTATGAAATATGATCCTGGTATTTAATGTTATTAATGTTCACTAAACTTGAGTTCTATTCCACCAAGATAGCACGCCTTTACTGAAACAATGATGCAATATTAGAAAATAAGTATTTAGAGTGGGTAGCCACTAAGGGCTGTTCAATGCAAGAGGAGATCTCAGTTCTCCTCCACTGCATACCCCTGCCCTAGTCACTAACTGAGAAACTTCTCAGGTAAGAAAATTCACAGTGTCCCTGCATCACCAACGAAATGGTGATGTAATTTTCCTGGGCAGAGGCCTGGATGGTGGATGGAGACAGGATGGAGGAAAACAGGAGGGAAAGGCAGGCATGGCCCTAGGCCCTCGCTGAACCTGAGCTGCACCTCTCCTTTCTATTATACATACTGAGCTCCTGCATAAGTTCATTGGAAGAAATCAGCCTATTTCTTCATGGGGAGATGAAGGGGGAAGAGGAGAAGAAGAAAAAATGAACAAAAAGAAAAACACTAGGGAAAAAAAAGAAGCATATGACCCCAGGCCTTTCTAACCTAGAAACCTGAAGTCTCAATTCATCCCTGCCACAAACCAGGAGTGAACCTTGGGCAGGCTGCCTCATGTCATCGCATGCAATAAAAGTAACATCAAAGTGAAGAAAAATATTAAAAAAAAAAAAAACAGAAAAGAAGAGCTCATAATTAGCCTAATTTGATTATTTTCTATGCATCAGTAGGATACAAAGATTTAAAGACTACTGGGAAAACAAGTAGGAAAAGGCAAACTCTGGTTTCTTGTAATTCATAGACACATACCCTCTTACAAAAATTGGTTCAAAGTTATTCTGAAGGAGAGAACTGGCTTGGGTACTTCTGCCTTTGACTCCCAACATGTTAAGGACATTATTTCTTTTAGAAATCCACTGTTGCTTAGCAAAATACAATATATACACAGCTGGATGTCAATGAAGTTAAGAGGGGCTCACATAAGCTCCCTCATTTGGTCATGACCCACATCTTCGGGGCAGTTCTCTACCCTGAATGTAAATACAGATTTTCATGCCAAGCTTGCAAGATCTCCATCAGTCCCACTTAGGATATATCCACCAGAACAAACGTTGAAGCAATTATCTAGACTGCCTACTGGATGGTAAGTGATAACAATGTTTTATTTATTGAACTCTAAAATGTTATTTTTATGTGAGTGTTCTATGTATCCCCACACTGTTTCATCGAATCTGCACAGTACAATCATTAGTCCCATTTTCTGATGAGGTCACTAAACCATAGGTTGACCATGACAAATCTGAGGGATTGTATTGTCCAGCATCCTTATTTTATGATGGAAGAAAGTGAGTCGGGGATTACTCAGTGTCAGAAGCACCAGTAGACTATGGCTGTCCTGTGCGTCAGCTGGGCTTGGGAGGTTTGGGGCTTTGAAGTCACATAACCAGTATTTACAGACTGGGTTTGATGCTCACCAGCTAAATATTCCTGGAGAAGTTATGTTACCTCTCTAAGCTTTGATTCCTCACCTGTGTGATGGGGGAAAGGAGTTCTATCATAGCCTTGAGCTTCATGAGGATTAAAAAAAAAAACTATATGAAACGCTTAGTATCTTACTATCTTACCTGGTATTAAACTCCTGGTCAAAAAATGTGACCCTAGTATTATTACTACTCTTATTAAAACTATCAATACTTCCATTACAAGCAGCCACAGATTAGTGTCCTTGTTGTTATCATTATCGTCATTACTACGCAGTGCTCCTATTCAGAAGAGATGCCTAAAGTTGCTCTCTGACTCACTGTCATCACTCACAAGCTCCCTCCTTCTTAGTGTCTGCCTTTCTACCTGTCCTATCTATCCAAACTTTACCCTAAGGTCCAAATCAAGACACAACTCTCAAGATACTGACCCTCAACTGTTCCTGCCCACATCGGTCCCCTGATCTGCTGTCTATGTTACTGTCAAGTGGGTGTTTGAAATGTGATGTCTGTTGATGTTACCTACTTTTTCTTACTCCCCTGTGAGGTGGTTTGCTTCATCAGGAAAGAGGCTGTCATTCACATTTTTTTATATCACCTGCTTTTCTAATACAGTGAGGAGTTCATAATAGGTCTGCAACAAATACTTGCTAGATTAAAAATACAGCCTCTTCTCAACCATAAATAAGCATCTCTTTGCTTTATATCATCCATCCTATGCCTAGGCTCACACATTATATTAGTTCATATCAGCCACATTTTAAAACAACATGACTGTGCTAAATTGAGGTACACTGGCATCAGATCCTCACAGATTTCGCTTGAGAAGGTGGCATGTTGCAAAATAACTGTCCCTATTAAAGTGTGACACTAGCAGAAGTGTAAATTCCTAAGGCTAGACTGAACATAACATGGTCACAGAGCTCATAAATTGCTGACCACTCTGGTGGTCAGTCTGCACCTTCGCACAGTTACCAAGTTTCTCCAATTTCATAACGTTCAAAGATCTTCTGTAGATCTTCTGCTTATGCAATATATAAACCCATCCCATTCTCCTGGAAGTAGAATTCTTAGCCTAGCATTCGTTTCCCATAGAACCCTCAAAATTATAAAGGCTATAAATTTTACGTGCTACAATTTTAAACTTGAAAATTTTTATTTAAAAATCCTCATTCTTTATACTGTTTTAGAACATAAATGTCTGCCTAATGTTTTTTACATGCCATTCTCTAATGTCATTTTAAAATTTGCAGTTTCACATTCTCGCACCCCTAAACCCAGCTCCTCCCCAGAGGGAACTGCTGTTACCAAGTTGATACGTATTCCTCTAGAGCTTTTTTCTATAAATTTACATATATCTTTATCCAGAGAGAATGTGCAGTATCCTTTTGTGACTTCCTTGTTTAGCATAAATGGTGTCATTTTGCACATACATTCTGTAACTTGCTTTTTTTTTTATCCTTCAAGATAATGGTGTTGGGGAGAAATTCCCTTGTCAGTAAAAATACTTGTAGTTCATTTTTTTAACTGTGTAGATCTCCACAATTTGTTTACTCAGTTCTTTATCGATGAACATTTGGGTTGTCTCCCCTTTTTGCTATTATGAATAATATTGCAGTGATATCTCTTGCTAGTACTTTTGTATTGTTCTCTATGACATTTTATTAGAAATTATTTTAATTAAGCACACATCCCAGTCATACATAATTCCCCAGTAAATGATATGATACAAGGTTTTGTTTTTGGTTTTGTTTTTTACTTACCTAGAAGAAATTTAAAATATACCTTTCAGGTATGATAATATTTAATTTAGTAACCTCTCATTATAAAAGAACAGGAGTCAGTAAGCAACAGCCCACAGGCCAATCTCATCCACTGCCTATTTTTGTAAATAAAGTTTTAATGAAACACAGCCATGCTCATTCTCTCACATATTGTCTATCACACCAACAGAGCATTCCAACAGCAGAGTGGAGTTGTTGGGACAGATACAGAAATATTTACTCTCTTTCCCTTTACCAAATGTTTGTGGACCCCTGTCCTAGAATATGAAATATTCTTCCTCTGGAAAACTGTTTCCATTTTACAAAGTGCACATTAAAGGGTCACTTCTTGATGTTTTAAGACAATTGTAGCAGCACTTGCTACAGAGAGATATAGTCCACCTCAGCTGAACAAAACAATTATCTCTTTCCAATTCCACAACTGAAAATATGTAGTATGAAGCCATTTCTGCTTCTGGTTTTCAATATCTTTTGAAGATAAGGGGTAAATGAATTAAATTAGGGATTTCAATTAAAATAGCAGGTGTCCCTAAGCTTGCTGGTGATTTAGGTTGCCATTTTGAAATCAAATATCTATCTATCTATATCTATATCTATATCTATATCTATTTTAAAGATTTGTCTACTATTGCCAAGTAGTATTTACTAATATTTGTGATGTGGAACAAAATTATAGAGTGAAACTGCTAGTGATTCAAGCCAAGTGATATATGGTCCTGGGCTTCCCCATACCCTTTGGCATCTGGGGTGGTTGCACTATCCTTCCATGCCAATATCCTTCCCCATGCTCGCATTCTGTGGCCCCTCCAATTCATACTTAAAAGGAGGTACTTACAAAAGGAACTCCATAGACTTAATACATAAAATCATTCCAATATTCACTATACTTACACATTATATTACTTTATGTTGTTGTTGACTGTAAGATTTGGGGTAAAGCTGGAAAATAGGTCCTAACAAGTAACAAGAAAGTCTTAGTTTATTTACTCTTTGCTCATGTACAATGAACTTGTATTTACAAAGCTATTTACTAATAGAATCTACCACTTACTTCAACAATATGAGGAGATTGAATTTGCTCTTATTAGATTTGCTCTTATTAGAAATAAGAATGCTTTATTTTCAGCTCAACTCTCCAGACTGTACCCTACTTCTGGAAAAAGGGAATGATGCTTTCAATCCCTGTTCAGTGTTATAAACTTAGAAATGCTTTCAGCATTCCTTGTTATGAAACTTTATAGAAACTATAAAGAGGGCTCCAATAATTATACAAAGGATTGAATTCCCATTTTGTTCTTCCCTACACAGAGAAAATAATGGAGAAATGAGTCTACTCATTCTGTTTGATCAAAACTATCAGTAATAATAATGAGTTCTCAATTGTTTGCTGACTGACACTTGGCAGACATTTTAGAGACCTCTTTTGGTGACCTGATTACTTAGTCTCTCAGATGACCAGGTTGTGGTAGCCAACAATTGCTCCTCCCCAGCAACTACTCAACAAGTCAGTGCATTCATTTGTTGGTGGGACTCTTGTTGAGTAGAAAGAATAAAGAATAGGAACGGTGTCTGGGTGGTTCAATCAGTTAAGCATCCAGCGTCAGACTTCAGCTCAGGTCATGATTTCATGCCTCGTGAGTTCAAGTCCCACATCAGGCTCTATGCTGACAGCTCAGAGCCTGGAGCCTGCTTCAGATTCTGTGTCTTCCTCTCTTTCTGCCCCTCCAGTACTCACACTCTGTCTCTATCTCTCTCTCTCACTCAAAAATAAACATTAAAAATAAATAAATAAATAAACAAACAAATAAATAAAACCATTTTAAACAAGGGTGGAGAAAGGGGGAAATACCACCCAGAGAAGACTCAGAACAACCAATTTATACCAGGCTGTCCTGGTATAATTATTAATAGCTCCTTCTTTCCCTTACAAACAGTTATGGCTAAACCATAAACTAGGTGGTGGATCTGTTTAGCCCCAGCTTTTCTCCCTTCCCCACAGTCTCTTCTCCATCTCTTTTTTTGGGGAGGAGTCTTGATTAGGTAAGTTCTGAAAAGACAAAGATGAAGCATAGGATTAGAAAAAAGCAATGGAGAGAGCTGGCAATATTAGGGCCCCTGAAATCCAAAGGGCAAGAGGAGTTGAAGGAAGTAGTAAATGGTACAGGGTCGGGGGAAAGTCTGAGGTCAATGTCAATGGCGCCTCACCTCCTCAGTCAACCAGGTCATGGGGAGTGAATGACATGTAAGGTTGACTATCTAGGCTGGAGACTTAATAGGGGCAAGGTTTCTGTGGGAAGACTGACCATGAGGACAGCTATGGGAAAATGTTGGAAAGACCTGTCCAAAGGACTAAAGTGACAGTGAAGGCTCCTCAGTGCTGTTGTGAATGCTGATGTTGGGGAAAAAAATGGGAGAATCTCACTGAACCCCGAAGATCCAATAGCCAGGTCATGTTCAAGGAGTGGTTGCTTTAACAATTTTGAGAAGATTTCCATTGTCTTTAAAGCGAGAACAACTCCCCCTGCAACTCCGGTCTGTTGATCCTCTCCTTTAGATTAAAAGGTTCTCGCTCATTTCTGACACAGGTCCAGAGTGAATTTCCTCTCCAGATGTGTCTCTCCTAACTGGAAAACATTATCTGGTAGGGGTTCCAACTTTCTCAGCATCTGGGGACCAACCTCTCAAACCTACCTGTCATACTGACTGTCATCAGCTAAGTATTGTGCAGCCGGAGAACTGTGACACTACATCACTCAGGCTCCTGAGAAATGGCAATGGCAATACAAAAATTATTATTACAATCATCGCTGTAACAGCTAACACTTACTGAGTGCAATGTATCAAGCTCTAAATGCTTCACATTTATGAATTCATTTAATTTTCATACAACCCTAAGACCTATGATACTATACCCATTTTACAGATTAGAAAACTGAGGTTAACTAATTTGCCCTGAGTCACATGTTAACAGGTGGTATAAGCACAATTGGAACCAAGATAATCAGGCTCCATACCCTACCCACTCAGCTACTTTACTACAGTAACTCTCTTACACCAAACTCTGGAAGTTCTGTGGAGGGTGGGCAACTTTATGAGACCAAAATAAAACTGTCACAACCCAAAGTGGCTCCAGTAAATCACATATACTATTCTTGAATTTTCTCCTTGAAAATTAAAATTAAAATAGCAGGGGAAATGCCTTGGATTTTCCCATATCCCTACAAAGCAAATCATAATCTTAAATCTTTCAACTGTTACAAAGCTTACCCTGTGTAAATCTTACTTGGATTTCTTCTAAACCAAAATAACTGCCAAAATATTCAGGGAAGAGAGCTCATGATGGTGTTATATTCCTTTCCGAAAGCTTCATTTAAACACCTACCAGAGATCCCTTCATGGACTCGGAAAAATCTTAAACTGTCTCTATTTGATTGTGCTTGCCTAAGGCATTAAGTCCAATCCACCATGTCGCACCTCAGTAACTCGACACAGACTAGAAAATTCTTACAGTCAGCTTCCCCAAGGGATTTGTTAAGTTTCACATGCATTTAGTTGTGCAGTTGGCCTGCTCAAATTGATAAACTTGTAGCTAAATTCTTTCTGCAGCAATGGGCTGTTGGGCTTATTTTTTTTTTTTTATCGCCAAGAGAATAAATATTGCAAAAGAAGCTGTTACTATGTGTTAGTGTTACCCATTAGTTTTTAACATAATTGAGCTTACATTCCAATTTCTCAGTAACTGACAAGTATTTATTTTGTGGATGTGGTTGAAAAGGATTAAAAAGAGCTAATACTGAAAAATATTTATAGCAAAAAAGGAAATTTTGATGTCTTAAATTGAGCAAAGAGTGAAACAAAAATTAGGAATGAAATTATTATTTTTATTAGAACTCCCAAGTTGCTATGATAGATACATATCTTCACAGGTTAACTCTTGCATCTATGTTCAGGAAAGTCAGTATCTGAATGTAAAATGGCTTCACTTAACAAAAACATACTAAAATTATTTGGAAAGCAAATCATCAGGTGGTAACTCAGAGAAAAATATGGTGTTTTTTCTTCTAGATTTTAGTTCTCTTCTTACTATGCTTCTCAACTCCTAGAGCTGAGTTTCAGCTCATTTGATCTCAATTTTCACCATCATATTTCACCACCTAACACATTTTACCAAGGCTTTCTCTACACCATCTTCTTCCTCACAGATGAATGAAAGTGAGAAAGGCCATGGAGAACTTCGGTAGCACTTTGCAAATTCACTCTAATGTCATGCCTGGGGACTCTGCTATTTTAGAAACATTAGTATGTGTTGTAAAGTCAGCAAGCTTACTTGTATCAATTTTAAAAGTCACCACATCAGTGCAATGTCTCTGCTATTTATCTTTTATGTACTCTATGTCTATGTCACTTATCTTCAATTCATTTACATATTCAACAAACATATGCTAAGCATTTACGATGGGCTAATTATTGTTCTATACCCCTAGAATATAAGTTATCATATCTGCCCCTATGGGAAAACAAATAAATATATGTGCACTGAAGAAAAAATAAGAAAATGAAGGGTGACAAAACCCTATTTTAGATAGGGCTCTCAAGAAAGCCCTCATGGTAAGGTGACATTAGAGCAGAAACCTTAAGAACTTTAGGATGGGAATCATAAATTATCTGGGTAAAGAGGATTCCAGGCAAGTGCAAAGGTCCTGAGGTAGGAACATGTAGACACAGCTGAATAAGCAAGAAAAAAGAAGGTAGAAAATGAATCAAAGAGTGAACAAGAGAATAAAAATGACATGGCCTAGTAGGCCACACTAATATTTATAGAAGATTTTTAGCAAAAGAGTAACTTGTTCTTATTTTTTATTTTGAAAGATTAATTCTCTTTCTTTGTGAAGAACAGTGGAGAAATGAGAGTGAAAGTAGAGGATGAGGTATTCAGTGCAAGGAAATAGTAGCTTAAGACAGTTTGTTATGATGGTGAGAAATAAGCAGATTTGGGGTATATTTCAAACACAGAGTTGAAGAGATGAGCTGAATGTAGAGTATAAAATAGATGATTCAAGAATAAAGCTGATTGGGGCACCTGGGTGACTCAGTTGGTTAAGCAACTGACTTCAGTTCAGGTCATGATCTCACAGCTCATGGGTTCAAGTCCCGTGTTGGGCTCTGTGCTGACAGCTCAGAGCCTGGAGCCTGCTTCGGATTCTGTGTCTCCCTCTCTCTCTGCCTCTCCTCTGCTCATACTTTGTCTCTCTCTCAAAAATAAATAAACATTAAAAAAATGTTTTTTAAAGCTAATGGACTAGATGTGAAATAAAAGACCATGTTTAAAGGTGACTCCAAAGATTCATATCTAAGCAATCTAAATTCTTTATAAGTATTGAGAACATTTGTAACCCTATAGTTCATTACTACTATGTTTTCTCTTTATGACCAGCATTAATAATAATAATGACAACAATAATTTTAGAAGGAGGAGGAGAGGATAGAGGATAGAGAAGAAGGACAACAAATGATGACTGGCTAAAGTAATGGCTCCATGACCACATAGACAATAAGGCAAGTATATTATTATCAAATCTAACTGATGGCTATATGGATATTTACTGTAAAAGTCTTTCAACTATTCTCTATGTTTGAAACTCTTATTAAAAATGTCAAAAGGCAGGGGCACCTGGCGGGGGGGGCTCAGTCAGTGAAACATCTGACTATTTCAGCACAGGTCATGAAGTGATGGTTTGTGAGTTGGAGCCCCACATTGGGCCCCATGCTAACAGCGTGGAACTTGCTTGGGATCTCTCTCTCCTTCTTTCTCTGCCCTTCTCCCAGGCATTGATGTACTCTCTCTCTCTCTTTCTCTCAAAATAAATAAATAAACTTCTTTAAAAATGTTGAAAAATACACAAAATTTCCAAAATTGATTGACAGAAAATCTGACCAATGGAAATACCCCATGAAAACAATCTAGCCTAACCTACTAATACTACATAAAAAGTTCAAATGACTTGCACAAGTTCACATACCCCAATGACAACAAAATCAGTGCTAAATCATTGGTCTCCTAACTCTACAACCAGAGCTCTTTTAAGCATATGATCCAGCCAATGTCTGCAGAACATCTGCATCTGAAAGTCCTGTTGCGACTTGAAAAAGAACTTGTATTAAATCAACATTACATTCAAATTATCACTGATTCCCAGTTTGTTCCCATCAGTCTTCTGCTGCTATAAGATTGTGTGGGAGCCATCTTTGCTTTCCGGGTGTCAATGAGTCCTATTGCTTACTTTTATGTCTTCTATTCCATTGCTACAGTGCTTACTAGGAATATTCAGAGGTCTGCCTTGTCCAATCCTGTAAGGCCTCTCCATTGTTTACATGAACAATGAAGCTCTTTGTTTTAACTCCATCTCCAACATTTTGTATTTGTCTATTTTCACCTTGACAGGATCCTACATGCTGTAGAATTAAGAATTCTCTTCCCTGAGTAACTTTTGATTCCTGTTCTCAGAAGCCATCAATGGCTCCCAACTGCCTCTTGAATCACATGGAAATTCCTATCCAAATGATTATCTTCACACATAAGTACCTCCATTTCCATTCAATGCATTTATTCAGCATGGAAGTATTGAGTAACCACTTTGTGCCTAGCTGTATGTTAGGCCCTGTGGGAAATTATAAGATATATGACATATTCCCTGCCCTATGGATCTTAATAACCAGTGTAGAAAGACAAAACATGCACACATTAAACATTTTTATAGCAAAACAAGGCATATGTGACTAAGGGCCCATAGCAGTAAGTAGAACATGCAAGTCAAAGATTACTAAGAGCCAATGTGTTTGCCCAGGGCTTCATGAGTTATATGTGACGTGAGCTGGTGCTTGTTCCAAAAAGGTAGAGAATAGCACCTTCTCCAGAGTAAGCTCATGTCTCTAGTGTGTGAATTAGCATCCTGTAAGTTCAGAGACTAATGCGACCAGCCTGACTCAAGTAGAGCCTTCTTGGGCTCAGTACTCAGAAATGAGGCTGAAAAGGAGGTAGAGGCAGGATAACAGTGATTCTTTAAGCATAACTGAGGAATGTGAGATTCAGCCTCACACCAAAGGGAGGAAAAAAGGACTACTAAGTGAAGAGTAAAAAGGTGAAAGTAACATTTCATTTGGGGTGGAATGCTAGGTAGGAAATTACCATGTCGGTCCAGTCACGAGGAGATGGGGTCCCTGACAAGAGTGTGCAAAAAGACGGATGAAGAAAAAAACACCACACTGAGCAGGCATTCTGAAGGAACATTGTTAAATATATAAAATAAAGAAGAAAAAGAGGTTAACAGTGACTCCAAAATATCATGCTAAGGTAACAAAGGAATGAAAAAATGGTTGATTAAAAAATACTGAATAATAAAGTTAGGAATGAAGGGGGTGGTAAGTTAGGTAGTGGCAGGACATCTAAACTCACCAGGCAAATTAAAGAGAACATAGAAGGGTGCCTGGGTGGCTCAGTTGGTTGAGTGTCTGACTTCAGCTCAGGCCATGATCTCAAGGCTCCCGAGTTTGAGCCCTGTGTCAGGCCCACTGGCCCACTGCTGTCAGTGCAAAGCCCACTTCAGATCCTCTGTCCTTTCTTTCTGCCTCTCCCTCTCTCTCTCTCTCTCTCAAAAATGAATACATATTTCTAAAAAATAGAAATAAAGAGAGCAAAGTAAACTTTAGATGAAAAATAAGGATGTGATCTGGATTCACAGGACACCAGCATAAAAATGATAGCAAGAGACTACTATGTATCACCCCAAACTCATGCCTTTTTCCTCCTGGGCACCCACCTGCATTACCTTTCCCAGCCTCATGCTTACAGGTGTGGCCATGTGTCTGCTTTCTGGTCAGCAGACTATGTGTAGGTTACTTCCCAGCTGGGCCCACATATGCTTCCCATAGACTAGCCTCCATTTTTTGTCCCTTTCACCCCTTGAATGAAATATACCTAGAAGAAGACTCCTAGAACCTAGAATTTAACTGAAGGGAGCCTGGAACCCTGAATAACCGCACAGAATAGAGACCCCACATGCATGCAGATTCCCATTGGATCTGATGTAAGAAGTAACCAGTGGCTGCATTGAGTCACTGATATTTCGGCGTATTTGTTACAGCAGTCAGTCCATGCTAAGGTTTTCCAAAATAAATTTGATTCCTATAAAACCTCAGCTGTTCAAACAAACCTTACTGTCATCCACCAAAAGCCTGCCTACTCCCTCTGTTTTCATTTATTTTATTCATTTTCATTCATACTTCCTAGAATGATTTCCCCCTCCCTAATCCTTGTCCTTCCTGTCCTTAATATTTTTGCCTAAGTTTTACATCCTGTATTAATACAATTCCTGACTTACCCCAGCTGACAGTAGTCACTGCAATCATTTTCCCAACCCCAAGCACTTGTGCAAATATCTCTATCCATCTGTAACTGGTTATGACTATGTTTTTATGTTTATTTTATCTGTTATCATGTATCTCCATTTATATTTGTTCCATTAGATTATAAACTCAATATGAACAAAGATTGTGTTTCCTATTTCCTTTGTAATTTCCTACATGCCTCATATATTGCCCTACACTGTCAGTGCTTCATAAACTCAACTAATTGAAGTTCGGACTTCTACTCATATACATGCACCAGATGTGTAACAACTCACAAAATCTGTGTCTATAACATAAATACATGCACAGTTTTGCAGTGGCACCCTCGTTTATCCAGCGTCATCAGGGAATGAGCTGGTCCACAGAGTGAAACCTGGCAATCACATGTAACACAGCACAGAGGAACGCAGAGGCTAAACAACATAGCACAGTTAGCAGGCATCTGAACCTAACAGGCTCTCTGGAAAGTCGCACTTTGGCAACAGTCATTAAATTACAGTCAATGATACTGTCAGAGTGATGTAACAGGGCAGAGGGTAGCTACACTTGTGATGGACATAACATAATATATAAACTTGTCAAGTCAGTAAGCTGTACACCTGAAATGCGTGTAATGTTTTGTGTCAACTATATGCAAACAAAAACATATATTGACAATGGGGGACAAAACAAAATGAGATCTGACAAAACATAAATAAGTTGCTACTACATATGTGGGAGCAAAGAAGTTCAAATTGATCAAACCTGGTTTATACATGTCTAACCTGGACAACAACTGGTAAACATATTTTAAGTCAGATGCTGTTGACTCTCTTGAGATGCCATCCAACCCTTCTGCCACAACTCATTCTTTGAAACTCAACTCTGTAACAGGACTCATGCCACCTCCTCCCCCAGCAGACTGAGGGTCTCCCTCCTGTGTGAGACTCGGTCATTTTGTACACATGTCAATTACAGCATTCATCACTCTGGGTGCTAACTGTGGGCTCTCCTATCTGCTTCACTACAGCCCACTGCAAACACTTGGGGACAAAGGACAGAATCTTACTCCTAATCACAGCCCCAGAGCCACTGTAGAGCATGTGACATGCTAAGTTACATTATTCACGATATTTTTTACGACAAGCAACAGAAACAATCTAAATAAGCTTAAGGGAAAAAAAAAGAAGAAGAAGCCAAGTAACATAAGAATAACCAGCCTAGGAAAATACATCATTAACAGATCATCTCCCCTCAAATATGTAATTTTTTGAAGCATCATTAGTAAAGGTAAGAAGCTTAAGTTAAAATTGTTTCTTCTCCAGAATATCAAAGAAAATAATTTTTTAAAATGTGTATTTTATTGTGAGAGAGAGAGGAGAGAGAGGGTGAGTGAGCGAGCAGGCTGGGGAGAGGCAGGGAGAGAGAGAGAGAGAGAGAGAGAGAGAGAGAGAGAGAGAACCCCAAGCAGGTTCTGTGACATCAGCGCAGAGCCCAAAATGGGTCTCAAACCCACAAACTGCAAGATCATGACCTTAGCTGAAATCAAGGGTTGGACACTTAACCAACTGAGCCACCCAGGTGCCCCAAAGAAAATATTTTTTTAAAATATTGCAATTACTAGAAATAAAAGCAGTTCAAGATGGGGATTTACACTGAATAATCATTTACCAAATGCAACTGTATTTGAATGAAATATATCATTTATAATAATCCACACCTCATTGTTCACAGTACTCCTCTTATAAATCAAGGGACAGAAGTTCAACTGGAATTCTTTAAACCACACTGAGTAGTTGAAATTAAAGAAGCAAATATTATCCTTTAAAAATAAAACATAGGAGCCAACTTTGAGTATCTACTGTGTTCCTTGCACTGTATTGGGCATGAAATACAAACGTGAACAAATGAAGGGCCAGGCCCTGAGGAGCATAGCACGATACAGGCTGTGATCAGGTCTTAGGACAGTAAAGAGCAGGAGGGAGAAGAGTCTGGTTAAATGGTAAGAGTAGAGAATACTTCAAAGAGAAAATTCTGGTATTTCTTTTCTTCCTCAAAGGATGCAGTGGTGTTTTGCCAGAGGAGAAGAGTGCAGGCCAAAGTCCAGAATGGTGAGAAAACACAGTGTTTGGGGAAGACCACCTGTCCCCATATGAATGGGAAAGAGAACTTCACTCTGTACATAAGGGGGAGCCAGTGAAAGTTTGTTGGGTTTTTTTTTTAAGTTGAGGTGAAATGCATATAAAATAAAATTAATCATTTTATTTTTAAAAATTTTTTTCATGTTTATATTTTTATTTTCAGAGAGAGCACAAGCAAGCGTGGACAGGGGAGGAGCAGAAAGAGAAGAGAAAGAGAATCCCAAGCAGCCTCTGCAATGACAGCCCAGAGCCTGACGTGGGGCTCGATCCCAGGAACCATGAGATCATGACCTGAGCCAAAATCAAGTCAGCCGCTTATCTGACTAAGCCACCCAGGCACCCCTAAAATTAATCATTTTAAAGTGAACACTTTAATAGTATTTACGGATGAGGTATGCAATCACCACCTGTATTTAGTTTGAAAATATTGTCATCACCACCAAAAGAACCCCCAAACTCAGTAAGCAGCTGCTCCCCAATCCCTGCTTCCCTTATGCCCAGGCCACCTGCAATCTGTGTTCTGTCTCGAAAGATTTTCCTCTTCTTCTAAATGGAATCATACAGTATGTGACCTTCTGTATCTGTCTTCTTTCACTTGGCAAAACGTTTTTAAGTTTCATCCACATCGGTACCTGTATCACTACTTCATTCCTTTTATGGGTGAGCAAAATTCCATTTTAATGCATAAACCACAGTTTCCTTATCCATTCATCTGGAGATGGGCACTTAGGTTATTTCCACCTTTTGGCTACTGCAAATACTGTTAGGAACATACATGTACTTGTCATTGTTTGTATCTGTTTTCAAATCTTTCAAGTAGATACGTATAGTTGCTGGGTAACGTTGTGACACACTGCCAAACTGTTTTCCATGATGGCTGATATATTTCCATCAGTGAAAGTTTTTAAACAGGCCATGACATAGAAAGAATGAAGGCAGTTAAGAGGCTAGCTGAAAGATGGCAGTGCCAGAGCTAGGACCCCGGTGATGGAAACACGAGTACACAGAATTAAGAGCAAATAGGAAGTTATGTAAGGAAGAGTCAATAGTGTCTCTTAGTTTTCTATCTTAAGTAAGTGGATGAGTGGTTCAACCATTCACTAGGTTACAGAACAAGAGGGAGGAATCCCTTAGTGAAGGCAGAGTTGGAAGGGCTGATTTATAAGAGCCAAACATCTACCAAAGACATCGAATGGATCATGAGGAATTCTGGTCAAGTGATGATGTTGAGTTTTACTCTAAGTTTAGCACTGATCAAGACAGAGGGTAGATGAAGGAGAGATACAGAACAAGGGAATTCCAGGAGAGATTTAGAACAAGGAGAAAAGAGGGCCAAGGAAATCAATTTGGAAAACATTCACCTTAGAATGCAAGGTGACCTAAGACCCTGAGAGTGAAAAGGGGAAGCAGAGGAAGAAAAACAATGGACAATGGCTGAAATTACAAGAGACAAAAATAAGATGTAAAAGTTCCTTGTTGGTATCTCTTACAGAAAGGTTAGTTCCTAGGAGAGAATCTGCTTGGCAGGATTCCTCGTATTCAGAATCATCATGTACCAAAGGCCTCCTGTGCCTGACATACTTACATATATCATCCTGTTGTATTCTACAGAAGCCTGTATAGGCATTACTGCCAATTTGTAAATAACCTGAGGCTTGAAAGGGTTAGATAATTTACCCAAAACCACACAGCTAGTGTTACAACCAGGGTTTGAACCTGTCTACAGGGTGGAGCTGCCCTGGCTTTAATTTCCTCTTAAGATAGTTGTCTTTCCTTTCATCTTTATAACATTTTACCAAGAGTTACTTGTTTCCTTCATAAAATAACAATTGCTTCAAGGAGAGAATCTCAACTCAAGGAACTCAAAGTGCTTAAATATTTAAAACATAAATATGTAAGGAATGGCTACTCAACTTTTTTTTTTTAATTTTCAGGTGCTAATAACAAATAGTTATCTTGCAAACTTCATCAAAAATTAGCTTTTTTTTTATATGAAATCATGTTATTCATTTAAATTACATTTTTGGCTGGCTCAGAAGGTAAAGCATGCAACTCTTGATCTCAGGGTCATGAGTTCAAGCCCCATATTGAGCATGGAGCCTATAAGAGAAAAGAAAGAAAGAAAGAAAGAAAGAAAGGAAGAAAGGAAGAAAGAAAGGAAGGAAGGAAGGAAGGAAGGAAGGAAGGAAGGAAGGAAGGAAGAAAGAAAGAAAGAAAGAAAGAAAGAAAGAAAGAAAGAAAGAAAGAAAGAAAGGAGGGAGGGAGGAAGACGGAGGGAGGGAGGAAAGATTTAACTAAATTACATTTATTCATGGAGGAAAAATATTTTGTTCTCTAATCTATAATTTACAAAAGTGTTGTATATTTAGTTACTGTAGTATTGATGTATTATTTTTATCTTTTGCTACAGGAGAGGCATGATAGTATTAACCAATCTTAACTCTTTGTTGACAGTATATTAATTCAATTTCCTGGGAGTCAGTTTACAAGAATCTATTGTAAAAGATGAACACTGAAGTGGCATGAAATCCCAATATATAGTTTTCCTCAATACTGTGCATTCAGATACAAATATAAGTACTTCAAATACAAATATAAGTACTTGCATATTTATGGTGCTCATGGAACCCATAGTATCCTATTTCAAACAAAATAATAACTAACTACCCCAGTCCATCACCCATACCTCCTCGCCCCCCCATCCCACCCCCACATAGAGGACACCTAGCCTCTCTATCATCTCTTTAACATAGAAAATTCAAAGGAGGATATCTCTGCAAATTTGCTGGTTCCCTTTCCCTGGGGCAGAAGGTAATTAATTAGACTTAAAAATCCTCCTCTTCAAATTCCTTCTGGGCTCTGATAAGCTAAGATCCTGTTTATGTAAACAAAAGTGTTTAATTAAACAGAGCATCTGATAATATCAGAAAGAACCAAAAAAGAGTCTCATGCCACCCTTTTATTAATCAAAATTTGGCTGTATCTATGAAGTCACGGAGATACATCAGTCTTTAAAAAGGTAACAATATTTTAATTTTCTAATGCTTTTATTTCTTTTTTTAAAACTAACTTCATCCTCATTCAAAACTGAAATCAAGTTCATCGAAAATTAATTGGTGACAATAATTATTTTACAGTGGGAAATAAAGACCACAATTTGTCAGTGAAGGGCACCACTTCCTCTTGTCAAGTGGAAAAGAACCCATTGTTGAATGAATAAGAAGTGCAAGTTGGCTAATAAATGGAACTTTTGTCATGTGTGGTCTTGTTATTTCAGTGGCCATTTCTAGGTCCAAAATCATCTTTCCCTTTGGGTATTTGCTTATAATATTCTCTTATATTTCTTACGTCCTAGATCTCCTGACCCTACACAAAACGGGGACATTGATTGCATTTGATTACATTCTCCTCTTGAATTTCTCACCCCCTTGCATTCCCTGACCCTACTCTTAAAAGACCTCTTTCAAATTTTTTTTTTTAATTTCCTTTGGAGTCTCTCTGTTCTTGCTACCCTCAAACCTCTAAAAGCAGTCACTCACTAAGCTATATCCACATCCCTATCCTCTCACACAATTCATAAGCAACTTAGTCCCAAGAGAATCATCAGTTTCTTTGCCAAACTCTGTATCTCAGTCTACCTACATCGATTATTGATACTGCCATTCTTCTAGTTATGCAAAACTTTGGAGTCATCTTTGCCTCATTCTTCTCCTTCATCTTGAATTTAATCATATTATGGTGATTTCATATAATTTTTCTCAGTAAGGAGAATTCATTAATGTTTAGTGTCTTCTTTTGAAGGTATAAAATAGCTTGTGTCTTGATACTGGGCTCAGAAAACGTGGTCACCACACTCTCTAGCTCTCTACTTTCTCCTATACTTCTAAAACAACAATAACCACGGCAACTCACTTGCCAGACAGCCTCATGTCAGGCTCAGTGACAGATGTGGCTTCCAAGGCCAGCAACAGACAGTGAGTCAGCCTTTGCTGACTCAGTTCTAGACACTGCCTGTACCTGGGGCCTAATCAGTGGCATTGTCTAAATATCTGCAAATTAACGTGATCTACCATAATAATAATAATAACTACCTATGGTAATATTACCATAATAATAACTCTACCATAATAATAACTAATAAATGAGAACAACCACCAAAAAAAAAGCAAAGTCATTGTAAAGAAACAAAATGAATTCTAATCAAGATTCAATTATGACCTGATGACCTAAAGAAAGAATATGACACTCAGAAAGGAATGCCTTAACCAGACACTACTTAGAACATGAGAGCAACGGAGACAAATGCCAAGTGTGCCCTTCCACGTACTATACATGGAGGTGCCGCCTGACTTAACAAGCTTGGAGGAGTCCTGTCCTTCTGACCATCTCCAGCCAGCAGGCAGCACCAGGCGGTTAGTCTGACCCATCCTACTCCCACACTCTGATTCCATGCCCACTAGGCCCCTTCTCAGTGGGATCTGCTCTCCCTGTCAGAAAAGAATGTCAGGGTCTTGCTAGGACAAGCATTCCGTCTGTGTGATTGTATTTCTCATTGTAAATGAATAATTTGGCATTCTGGCTTTATTAGCCTCATGAATGTGGCTAATCTGAGTCCCCTCGGAAGAGCTGAATCTGCCCTCCGAGTGCTATCAGATATCAGACTTCCGCGCTGGCTATGCTGAGTGACAGACCTTGTGCCACCGTTAAACAGCCAAGGCAATGAACATCTTAACTGTGAGGCTCAAAGGGGGACACAAAAGTAAGTATTTTTTAACTAACCCTGAATGATATTTTGTAATGTTAAATATAAGGGGTATCACTTACAATTCAATCAAATTGCTTTGAACTAGTCATGGGTTATGATCTGAATGATGCAAATTAAGAGATGAAAAGTAATTATCGTCAAAATTTTTTGTCATGTAGTCATTAAGTGAATGATGTGTGTTATTTTATGGAGGGCCACGGGGAAGAATTCTACCCATATTCCGTCTCTACTGCCCTTGCAAAACTGTAAATGAGTACCTAGTACAGCTTCAAAGGGTAATGTTACCAGTGTTGAAAACCTGTGGCAGACGGACATGAGCCTAGAAACCAAGGGTCTGTCTGTGAAACCTAAGGATCTTGATTTTCCCAGAGGAAATTCCCCAAGGTAGTCTTAGAAAGGGAATTTACCCCGGTGTCCAAACTATTTCTTACATGGGACTTGATTCTTCTAGAATTACAGCCCCATTAACCAGGCTGGCTTTCCAGGGGGCACATGAAGAATATCAATCCTTATCATGAAATGATCACAAATATACCTCTACAGGGCCACTTATGACCATCCTATACCATCTCAAGCCTGATTATTGACAAGCCTCCAGTATTAAATCTCGCCAAGAACAAATCTTGAATCCAAATGGAGTAATCCTCTACCAAGTTATAAAAAGTTACACTCATCCTTAGTTTTCATGTTTTCTATTGGTCACTTCTCCTCAAATTTATTCTTCTACCTACTGGGTTCACCCACACGTTGCCTTCCATTGTTACTAAGAAACTTAAAAAACTAGGCAATCAGGGAAGAGGAAAATGGTAGCATCCAGACTATTCAACTTCAAGTGAAGGGTTATGTATAGTCACAGTAACCTATTTGGATATTTGTATGCAACAGAAAGAATTATTTCAATCACTTCTCCTTTTGCTTTTATAATAATTAGAATGCTTTCTATTGCGCTGTATGGTTTTACAATAATTACAGCAAGTCAATAATAGTCATTTAAAATGTAATGAATTGATGACTAATCTACACATCCATTCAGTCACTCAACAAGCATTCACTTATCAAATACATTCAATTATTTTCATAGTCTGGATCTGACTGCAAAGATTTGAGTTTCTGCCATTTCACTTTTTAATGGAAATCCTCAGTCACAAAACGTCCAAAAAGGACTCATCATCTTTCCCTACATTCCCTGTTTCAGGGAATAAAAACACAATCCAATGACTCAGAAACCTTTGCTTATCATGACTCTCCTTCTCCCTCACTCCTCACATCCATCCAGCAACTACTTTCTACAGCCTTGCCTCCTATAAGTTATCAAGCCCATCCTTATTCACACTGCTTTGATCAGGATACCATCTCTTGCTGGGAGGACCACATCGCCTCACACAAGCATCTCTTTCCTCTACTCTCACATCCCTCCTCTCTCCTCCACATCACCACCAGAGCCAGTCTTCTAAAATTCACGTCTCACCAGCTCACCCTCAAGCTTATCCTTTGCAGCTTTCCATTTCATTCAAACCACTGGCATTGTGATAGGAAGTATAAAATAAAGTTCAAAATTCATTGCACAAAATACAAATGTTAATCATTTCCCAAACTAGAGCTTTCCAGCCTGATTTCCTGTCCTATGACCAAGTGTGACCAGTCACAATAGCCTATGTAGATTTCCCTATGGTTTTTCTGCCCCTGTGCCTAGAATGTCCTTTTCCACTTTATCTACTTGCCTAGTCCTAATCCTTCAAGATTGGAAGGGTTCCCATGCTCTCCTGAGCCTCTACAATGGGTCTGGTCTCCCAATTCTATGGTACCAGAACATTCCGTCCCTTCCCCTTTCACAGCATATATTACAATATATTACAACAGTGGCAACTGTTGCTTTGCACACATGTCTGCCTCCACTCCTTCCTCTCTTCACACAGGGACTGGGAGACCGTAGATGACAGATACCAACCTCCAGGGTCCTCATAAGAAAGATATTATGTAAAATTTTCTCATTCTTCTCACATAGTACCAGACCAGTCGAAAGCCTGAATCCTAAACGGGTGTGTGGCGTAGTCAGGTTGTTATCCGTTATGGATATCTTAATTAATCTTAATTAATCACAGTTAACATATCAAGTGTCTATTTCTATACTAATAACATAAGCCAGAAGGAATTACCTTTCCCAATTTTTTTTAACTGAGAAGATGAAACATTAAAGAACTCTATCTTATTGACTCCTTTCTTTGACAACAGTCTGCTATAGGCATGTGGAAAAGGCAGTCTTATAAATTTAAAAAAAAAAATCATCTTTTCAGTTACATGATCACCAGATTAACTAAGCCAAATGCTTGGCTAGGAACATTTTCTGTTGTTCCCAAATTATCCTGAATGCCATAAACAGCTACAAAATCCTCAAATGGTTTATAATGCACCTACAGAAAAGATGCAAGTATAGTGGAACACTTGAGCAACATAAAGGTGGGGGTGCTGACCCCCCATCCCATTGGAAATCTGAGTATAACTTTTGACTCCCCAAAATCTTAACTACTAATGGTCTGCTACTGACTGCAAGCCTTACCAATAATGTAAATGGTACATTAACCTATCTATTTACATACACATATCTATATATACATATGATAATATATACTGTTCTCACAATTAAGTAAGTTAGAGAAAAGGACACATTAAGAAATTCATAAGGAAAATACATTTATAGAACTGTACTGCATTTATTGGGGGCAAAAAAGTCTAAGTGGACCTGTGCAGTTCAGATCCATGTTATTTGAGGGTCAACTGTAGCTACTTATTGTAGAGAAATTAATTAGTTGAAAAACCTATTAGAAGGAAAGTCAAAGAGGCCGTAACTACTGAGGAGTAAATGTTTTCAGTTTATAGTTCAACTGGAAAAGTTATTCAGGAGTATATCAAAATTATTTGCTTTATCTTCTGTATGTACAATCTTTCTCTCATTTTGTTCTTATACGAAAGTCTCTATGCTCTTGCCCCCAAGAAAAAAACCATCAGCAAACATATGGCCAAGATATGAAGCAGAAATGAAAGGTCTGTCCAGTCTCATCATTTCCTTGTCGTTTCTAGTAGCTCAGTTTCTAGAGAGCACACATAGAAAGTAGACAGAAGTTGCCTTTTGCCAGCCTCGGTCACCTCTGAGTCTTCAATGCCTAGTTAAGTAAGTGGATTCTCCCCACAAACTCCCCTTCCCTGCTCAAGAGGCAGGCACATTTTGAACTACCATAGGATACAGTTAAGGCACTCACTGACCTTGCTGTGTTAAGCCTACATGACCCAGTCCGTCTGGTCCTCAGTTTTTCCTTTCCTTACTGTGTGTTTTCCCTCTCCCTGCAGGCAGAAATCATTTGATCCATGAATACTTTCCTTGCTGTCAACAGCTTTATCATCTACTACTTAATGGTTGTTAAAGTAATTAAACAAGGAGGCCATTAGCCTAGGGTGGCTCTAATGGCTTGGTAGCTACCTAAGCAAACCAAAACCTAAGCCAGAGTTAGCGCTCTAGAATCCAACAAAGTGAAACTTAAGAACAACCAACCACAAAGGCCAACTCAGCTTTCCCAAATCAAGCACCAGCTTAAGCTGTAGCCATTCAAATAATTTCTTTGCTTTGCTTCAGTGTCTGCTCTACAAAACCCTTGCCCCTAGCTCCTGTCCGTGGAGTACTCCTAACCACCTTCAGTTCGGGGCTGTCCAACTGGAATCGATGTGTGCTCAAAAAAACTCTTGAAAAATATTAACGCGACTCAGTTTACCTTTAACATTATTAACACTTTAAGCCATAATTTAGCAAAGATGTGCGGTATCATAGATTATAACTCTTTAATATACAGGCACTAAATAACCAAAACAATGACTTTTCAGTCTGATTTGAATATTTTACATATTGGCATTTTGATATGTTTTAGTGAAACCGTACTTGTTAAAAATTCTTCCAGAATTTCCACTTTCTTCTACTGATGTAGACAGAACTAAAAGTGGAAATTAATAATAACACTAATTTTATGAGGATAGTGATCGTTTTTGTAAAAAGGAAAACTGTTTCTTTCATATGTTGAGCCGTGACAAAATGTTATTTTAATTAATATACACTTTATCTAAGTATTGAAAACTTTATGAAATCCTCTGAATGAAGTCATGGTAATGCCTAAGAAAAAAAATTAAAATTATTTGATGCACAATGAGTCAATAATTAATCTCACAAATCCACAAAACTATACTGTCTAGGATCAAAGATTCAGTACTTAAAATCTGCAATTGTAAGTCTGTACTCTTTACAAAATTTACGTCTTTATACTGTCTTATTGTTGTTATTACTATCACTTGCGTTTTAAGACCACAGGACATCTTCTGTGTGAGGAAAAATGCTATGTTACTAACGTTCAAAATCCAATTCCAATTTTAGGATGTCTCTGACCCCTGGAAATAATAACAAAAAACTTCTGTAAAAGTCCACCACCTAACTTCCCCCTCTCGGGGCTCATCTTACACTTTTTTAACCCATCCTAAAAAATGTAACATTTTTTTTTTCAAGCAGCTGATGCTTTTAAACATGCTGGACTAGGCTGAGCATTCCTTCCTCCTGATGTCATGCACCCGCATTTGTCTCAGAAGACATCTTTTGTAGTTGTTACCAAAAGGCAAAAGAAATCAGAGCTGTGAACAGGGAGAGAGGGAGAGAGGAGGAAAATTGCTTAGACCAATTCACTAAAAAGAATTCTGACACAAACCTGTATATTTTTAGTCACTCAACGCGCATACTTTAAAATAAAGCCTTCTGACTTTTGTAAGGTATTGCGCATATTTTCACACTACTGGTTTTAAAAATACTCTCTGCTTTATGGTAATGTGTCACAGGGAAGTTAGCTATAGTTTCATGAAAGACGTTTTCATCCCTGACTGGCATCTTCTCAATAGCTGGGGCCCAGGCACACCACTCTCTTCCCGGCAAGGCCCTCTGCGCTGAAACAGTGCAGCATTCATAACTTATTCTCAGCACTGCGGGGCAGCTCCACAGAAAAGCTTCTCCAACCTAATGGGTTACATCACTGAAAAGTCGTCCGTTTGGCCTAGGTGAAAAACATGAATGCATACCTCGTTCATTTTTCCACCTTAAAACAATAATAAAGTAAAATCATATCCACCCTGAGCTAAAGACCTGCATTCCCACAGCCCAGATCAATCAAAGTTACAAGACTGCTCTTACTGAATCTTAGGTAGTGGTAACCGCTAACTTTCTAAACGGCCAGTGACCTGCAAAATCACTTTTTATAACGTGTGCCCCTATTAAAAGCGTCCAATAACATCCCTCAAATGAGTTAAAGTGGTAATGAAGAAGCCTTTGATTGGTGTGTAGCATCACCTTTAGGTTTAGATCACATTTAAAAATATACTTGACATACTGTAATGGAACCAAAAACCTCATCCTTCCCACTGACGTCAACACACATAAACCAATACACATGGAGGTTTCCCTTTCTCCTTTCTCCATACTTTCCCTGACGGCCAAAGGAAATCAGCTGCATCCAAGTCTTCTCAGAGTGTGCTAAACAGGCATGACTCCTTGGAAGGCAGACACCCAGTAATCTATCTAAAATGTTTTCAGTTGAAGAGAATACACTTCCCTGTCTCCTCATTAGAACACACCTTTTAAGGCTGGACATAATGAATGGCATGAGAACACTTCCATCTTATTCTCAAAACGCAGGTATATATTCAGACATGGGGGAAAAAACCTTGCTCATAGTCTCTTCTGTAAATAATACAAATGAGAGAGGGCAGTGTGTGTAGCTGGTGCTTCAGCCATGATGTTTGAAAAGATGCAAAGCATCTGAAAACACAGCTGCACAAAGATTGTGCAAGAGGCATGCAGTGTTCTGTACTGAGTTCAGAATCCTCACTGCGGCATCCATGCCGCTCTCAGGGCTGCTGTGACAATGACAGCATCCTTACTGCCGTCTGTATGAGTGACAAGGGAAAGCCATGTCAATTATGAAGAATCGTGGACCTTATGACTAATGACTCACTCAGAACCATTTATATCCTTGATCGTGTAAATCCATCCTCGCTCACCAACCCATGACATGATAGAACTTTATAGCTTCTTCCAAGCTATTTCTGTGCATTATGAAGAATCAAGCTGCTCATCCATGTTCAGAATCTGAATCCTAAACATCCCTGTGAAATGCTCACAGAAATCGACTGTTTGCATTTCTATAGGCCTGAGAGCTCTTTTTCTGCTTCTTTTCCCTTCCAAAATGTGTCCTTTCTTATGAGTTCATGGATATGGTTTAGTTTTGTTTGCTTTTCAGACATAATCCCTAGCTGACATACATGCGAAAGAAAGAAAGAAAGAAAGAAAGAAAGAAAGAAAGAAAGAAAGAAAGAAAGAAAGAAAGAAGGAAAGAAAGAAAGAAAAGAAAAGAAGAGAAGAGAAGAGAAAAGAAAAGAAAAGAAAAGAAAAGAAAAGAAAAGAAAAGAAAAGAAAAGAAAGAAAGAAAGAATCCTCCCCAGAAGTCTACACCGAGAATTCCAAAGGAAGTTCAATTCCCTAACTAAATATAACATGCACTTGGGGCATTAGAAAAAGTCTTCACACACAATAAAAGCATAAACATTAATTTTGAAATACTAAAAATCTCAATTCGCATAGGAACAAACTAACATCCACAAGGCAGACTTTCAATAACCAAAGACCCCTTCACTGTGTTATGTGTGTGATGTATATTTTTGTGTAGATTTCTGACTTTTCAAAAATGTTCAGTAGCCTCTAGACCATGTAGCTGTACCTCTGTCCTCCAAGACACATCAGTGAAGCTTCCTAAAGTTAAATAACAATGAGACACTGACATATCTAAAAACCACTGTTACCAAGCCCACATCCAGGATTCCTTTCTTTGTTCTCCATTTCTTTATCAATATATATTATTTGCTTGTTTGTCTATGTCTGATTATAGGCAAATCTTGCTGAGACAGTATTCTGGAATGTCATGCCCAGATGGCCCTCATAAATATCAAGTAATAATCATTACCATAACTTAAAGAACTCCCTTTATGAGAGAATAGATACATTTTGGCCCTCAAGCTCCTTACATCTTTAAGTACCTTGCACCCAGGACTTAACTGGTTGGCAAGGTAGACATCAAGTCAGAAAACCTGCCTTGATGCAATTGTTCTTAACAATTAAATCAGATATTGTGCTTTCAGAACATAGGAATGACTAAACTAAAACTATAGACTTGGTGGCCAATCCTCCAGAAAGTCTTTTGGAATACAGAGCAAAAATTCACAGAATATTCACATGACTAAGGATAATTAACGTCAACCATTTCCACCCTACTGGAGAAAACAGAGCTTCTGTTAAGAATGAACAATAAACACATTATTTTGGTTCTATTGTGTGTGTTTTTTTTTGAAGCAGTTCTTATCTCTAAAAGTTACACACAAACACAGCAGTATTCTGGCTATCCCAACTTACCCAATTTGCTGATAATGTTAGAATAAATTTTGTAAATATTAGAAAAAAATAAAAACATGCCTCAAATACTTTTTCCATTCAAAATGCAGGACAAGAGAGGCCTATAGAAAACTGAAACCTAAGTGTCTAGGTAGTTATTTAACTTACATGGCCACATCTCCAAAGAAGGGCTATAGCAAAATGCTGATAAAGGAACACCAGATCTCTGTTCTATTTCCTCTCTTTCCTTGTTTATATTTAGCCTTTTTGAGCATTTTCACCTTATGTAAGTACTAAAAGTTGGCAAGTTTTATATAAGGGCATCACTGACTCAACCCAAGTAGAAGATCTCTGAAGATCTTCGGAAGAATCTTCACTCTGCTTCTCAACTCCACGTAGAATTCTAAGATAGAGCAGGGATTAAACTCAAGCAAAACTAAGACTGAGCCCTTATAACCTAGATCAAGGTTACACTTAAATAATTCTCAACTCACTTTCAGAACACAGGCAACATACAATGTGTTATATATACTGAATCATTGAATCTAGCCAGTTAGGTTTCATTTTAAACCACACTGTATCAAACGATCTTTCTTCTGGATGAGTTTCTCTGTACTACACCTAATAATACTATTTCATTTGATAGGCTTTGATACATTACATAAATATAGTACAGGCTTGCTAATTTACAACCATTATTGGAGGAGGAAACCCAAAACATATGACAGAGTTTCAGCCAAAGATTTAAATTTATCATGTTTGGCAAGGCCTTTTGGAATGAAGACTGGTGTATATATTTTTTCACTTATAAAGGGAAATTTTGCATTTGAGATCATTGGAGGAATAAAATTAAATGAAAACCTACAAGGCCAGAAATGAAAGTGTTCATACAAGTGAACACTTGTATGATTTAATACAAGCGAGTGTCCTGTTTCCTGAATATACCGGGAATGCATATGTTTAGTTTAATAAGTAATTCTGCCAATATAAAGCATGCATACAAGCTTGGCAAAGTAAGGAGAGAATTTCTAGTCTACAAAAAAATATAAAATTTCACAAATAAAATTTTTTAAAGTTTGTAAGCCCTACAAGATACTCTTAAAAAACACAGAACTTGAGGAATTTCTTTGTCTCTAACAATTACTAGTTGAAGACTGTGAAAACATTCGCACAAAAGGGCAGTATGCTATTCAAACATGTACAGTTCTGTATGTTGAAATTTGTTTTTCTTTTTTCATTACACCTAGAAAACAACTGCCCTTTCACCTTCATTTAAGATCATTTGTAACTGCATACCATGCTGCAAATGGTTGCAAACGGTCCAACCAGACACACATCATTTCTGGCACAGCCTCAAACTTTTACATCTGTCCTGTCACTACAGCACAATAACTCAAAGCTGCAAGTTATCCCCAGCCTTATTTCAGCCAGTAGTTTTATCTCTGCCTCTACCATCTGAGTGATATTACCAGGTGGGAAACTGAGGGATTTTGGTTTCACTTTCTTTCTTGCCCTTTTTCCTACGGTAAACAGTAATAGCTCATTGACTGGTTCATATAAAGTAGTTCATCGATGTAAGGAACCAAGTACATAGAAATCAGAAGCTAACTGGACTTGGGAAGGAGGAGGTTATCTCCAATATCGCCAAGTATTGAGCATATATAATGGAAGTAAAAGCATGAGGTGAGATTAATAAAATAAAAATAATCAACTAAATACTTCATGGTTAAGGAGTTCATACAGACAGAGACATTATTTTAAGGGGTTTCTTATTTTGGAATTTGTGGTGCTGGGTTGATACCTCGAGAGAGGAGGAAGAAACTGAGGTGAGCCATAGAAAGCAGAGATGAAACGTAATGGGGGCAATCAGCCTAGAGCTGCTATATGACACCCTGGGAATGAATGAGATCGCCCAGGGAGAATGGGTAGAGGGGAGAGACCCTGACCTGGGATTATCTGCATCTGTGCAAGAAGAGTTGCATGTGCTGGGCTGTGCCCATCAACATGGTCTGCTTCTGGACCTCTTACTACAACTCCACCCACAAAGGTGAAATAAGATGTGTGGTGCAATGAGGACAGCTGAGAGACATCTCTACGAAACCATTAAGAGATCCTCCATGGACTGAGAAAAAGAGTGCAGTGGAGATTCTAATAGTAAACTTCCTGAGAATTTTTCTAATCAAAGGAACACGTTATTTTTCAGTAAGAGTAAAAATAAACTCTGAAACTTTTAATGCAACATATAATTTATACAGTTTCTCAGCAAAACATTTACTGCACCGAGATACAACTGCACTTCATGCGTACCCCGTTAAAAATAATTAAATGGCTGCCACATTTCACCTCAGAGGTGGATTCATTTCCATATTGGACTCAAAGATCACTTTCTATAAAGTAGTCTCAAGATGCATGTTCCGCTTACAAAAGCTCTTCAGATGAAAGATGTTTTTGCAAATGCAAAATATGAATTATTGTCATCATCATCATTTTTATTGTGCCAGGCATGTGAATGGATTTTGCATCTGGTGGCTCCAAGGTTTTACCACAGCAGGGTGGCTGGGTTAAAATCTAAATTCCTAAAGCAATACTGTAATACTGTGAACCATAGTGACATCCAAGAGGGATAATGACTTTCTGATGAAGTGAGCAGCTCCTCTGTGGTAAGAGGAGAAACGCCAAACCTGGAACGGGGTGCAAACTCAGTGCTAACTCCTGGCTGCAAGTGGGTAATAAATGGCTGCAAGCAAGCATCTCTTAGTACTCTGGCGTGAACCTCTCACAGCAAGAACCACTACAGGCCACAGTGCTGAGAAGCCTAACAATCTGAAAAATGCGTGTGTGTGTGTGTGTGTGTGTTTATTGCTAAAAAATATTAAATTGAAATACTATTTTCTAAATACCTTCCACAACATAAGTGGCCTGTATCTTCTTTCAAGACAGAGTATCAGTTTATTTCAAATTTAGAGATACTGGCCTCGATTCAAATTCATGGCAGTTATAGAAACCAATGTTCCGTGCCTTGATTCAGGTGGCAAGCATTAAATCTTTTTCCGGCTGTCATGCAACAACAACTTTAATACAAATTAGCACTGCCAAACTCAGTTTCCTGGGCTCAGAGGTCCTTGATGCTACTCCGTGAATTTTATTCAGACTTTCACATGAACAGTGCTCTTTTGAAATGGTAGCATCTGAGAAGAAAAACCTAAACAAAAACACATTGTATTCTCGGTTCAGTATTCTAATTTCAACTCACTACAAGAAAAAAATGAATATCTCCTTTTTTGTTATTTTGATTAATGTGAAACTTAATCATCATGTCATACAAGAGACTATTCTTAAATGCCAATTCCGTTTCTATACCTGTAGTTTGCCCTTCAAGCTGTTTACATGGAATAGAGACCTGTCAATCAATACTAATTCAAAAAATACAGGCTCGTGTTAGTATCTCATGGTTTCTGAGTCAAACCCTTTCCAAAGCTCACAACCATGGGAACAACAGACCAAAGTAAAAGAGCCCACCTCTTCTCACTGGATAGGAAAACCCAATTAACTCTGAACCTCACACTCCAAACAACTTTGGGATGACTTCCAGCAAGGAAAGATTTGTCAGAGAAACAATATTTCAAGCTAGGAATGGATTCTTCTTGTTTCTTAAATTGGTTTTTAATTAAGACACCCCAGGGAAAAACGGAGTGATAAAGTAGTTAGTCTTCCCTTCCAGGTGTCTGGATATGTGATATGTTCAAAACCATGATCCTGTGGCATTATTTTAACACTCACACAAGCTCCATCTAGCTGCTTAAAACTGACATAATAATATAGCATTTCTTTTATTTAAAAAAAAAAACTTTCTGACAACCCATCGGCATGATTTTACAACTAAACTCACCTCCTAGTTTAGAAATTGCGTTCCTTTAATAACCACTTCAAAGCCCACAAAATGGGCAATGTAACACAAAAAAGACTCCATTCTGAACATTGGTTATGTAGTTTTATTCTTTCTTGACTTGAAAAATCGAGGATTCCGTGGTTTTAGGCTGAAAAAAATCTGAAATTTTTTAAAGTGAAGAGAATTTGGGGTAAAATGTGATTCCCTGAGATGTCCATTCTACCATAATATGTTTAAATACCTAAAAAGAGCAAATTACGCAAGGGTGCCTTGCTATGTTGCAACCCGCAGGCCCAAAGAAAGATGTCACAAATAATTGCCCACAAATCCATATGATCCTTTTAATGGCTTCAGAGATTGTAAGAGTGGCATCAGATACTGACTACATACCACTTCTGCGACCTACAACTGAAACCTTCACTTCCTGAGTCCTAGAGTTCTAAATTGTAAAATAAAGACAGTGGTGCCTATCTCTAGAGATTTGCGTTTTAAAAAGAAAATACGCCTAATTCGGTGATAAACATAATATGCACTAAGTAAACCGTTAGTTCTGAATCTTACTTAAACATTGCAGCAATCAGTGAAGTGAGCATTATATTCCCATTTTACAGAATAAGAAACTAGGACTCTAATAGTTCAACTAGTTTGTTCGAGGGCATGCAAGTTTTAAGTGGTAAAGGCAGGAACGAGGTTTTAGGGATAAGCAGCAATGAGCAGAATTATTGCGTACCTACTATGTGGCAGGAGCTAAGCTTTTTAAGATGTTAATCAATGAATGTAATCTCCTTAAGGATCCTACAGGATTCAGACTATTATCCCCATTTTATAGATAAGGGAAAAATGATGCTCAGAATACCTCAACAATTTTAAGTCATTCAGCAATTACTTGTTGAATTTTATAATATTCTGGGCATGGGCAATGTAGACATGAGAGGATAGACGGGACTCCTGGCCTCTCATCTCTGCAAAAATCACACCTAGACAATCTTAAAAAGTTGTCACCTTAGGGACTGAGGAAAATATCAATCTAAAACAGCATACAGTCATTACCTGACATGTGGGGGGTGGGGGGGTGGAATAACCAACCACTTGAAAACCTGTTCTCACTAATCCATGCAACATCTCTGGGTTCTCTAGTACACAAAACACTGGTCATCTCCATCTTACAGAGGAGTAAAATATACAGAAATATTAACAGTCTTGGATCTATGGATTGAAAGCAGATTTTAAATGTGCGATTAGAACGTCTCCTAGGGATTGGAACCCAGACACCTAGTGAGCCCCTCCAATGCCAGAGGCCAGTTGCCCCCACGAGGACTTAAGAGGCCCTCCATCCATCCACCTAGCATCCTACCAGCCAGATCTGGATACAGCTATTAAGATTCATACACACATACACACATGCGCATGCGCGCGCGCACACACACACACACACACACACACACCAAATAAATTCTAAAGGAAATATATAAAAAAGACTTATAGACACATACTCCATTACCTTCTTTCAGCCTCCTGTGCCTGAGACAGAAGCTCCCGGCCAGTACCAGCACTTTGCACTACTCTAGGGGGCACCATTCACTTCAAGCACAACGGAAATCATGCTCTGTGAGTTGGACAAGGCATGGCCCTGCTCCCCGCTGTGTATTTGGGCTTTTCTTTGGGGGTAGGGTACGATGTGTTTGTTTTCCCCATAGTGGTCTTTCCCCACCCCAACTGCCAATCTTTACAAAATAGTCAAAAGCAGAATACATATACCCTGCAGGACAAGAGTCCTGCACATCTGGAATCCAGCCTCTTCAACACACTAGTTGAATGACTCTTGGCAAGTTTTGTCACCTCCCCAAGTCTCCATTTCCTCATCTGTAAACAGGATAAGAACAACAGCACCCAGCCCATAAAGTTATTGTAAAGACTCAGTGAGATAATAAAGCACCCAACAGTGTTTGGCACATGTTCAGCTCCAATGTTCTACTCCTCTCCAATGTAGCCAGGTCCATCCAATAATACTTCTGGGAAATACCAGGAAAAAGTAGCATCGAAGGAAGAAAGAACATTTTAAATGAAAATTAAAAAATGTTTTAAGTAAGATTCCAAACTAGATTTCATATCTTTAGACACTACATGTGCTGTGTGGCTACTAAAAGAATGACAATATTGACAGACACTGCTGAGAATTTTCAAGCCAACAATTTCATGTGGTTTTTTTCCTCTACACTATTGACAATTCAGTTGAATAAATCAATTAGGGGTGTGTGTGTGTGTGTGTGAAAACTTGTAAAAAGTAATAATGTATGTGTAGAAATACCAATTAGAGGAACCTGGGATAGAAAATCATGGCATCTTTGGGTTGTATTGTCTGTTTTTTTTATAAATTCTGTTTAATGTTTTATTTATTTCTGAGAGATAGAGACAGCGTGAACAGGGGAGGGTCAGAGAGAGAGGGAGATACAGAATCTGAAACAGGCTCCAGGCTCTGAGTTGGCCTTGCTGTCAGCACAGAACCCGATGCAGGGCCCGAACCCACAAACCATGAGATCATGACCTGAGCTGAAGTCGGACGCTTAACCGACTGAGCCACCCAGGCACCACTCCCCACCATTGTCTGTTAAGCACAGAATATGAGGAGGCAAAATTGTGTAGCAAGTGCCAAGGGAAAGGAGAATTTTAGCTAACGATTTATATTCATAACTATGGTGACATTTGGCATTTTAAGCTGTTGTAATCTAAAAAATATCTTTAAAAATATAATTTTATGGAGTGAAAACAATGCCTCTTTTTTAACCTTGAAGAGATATACTTGATAGGAAAGAGTCCTCTGAGCACTAGAGAGAAGGAGCTAACTCAAGGTTTAAAGACAAAGAATGAGCTGTCTCTAGAAAATCCACATTTGAACATATCCACTCTTTAGTCACTGGGCATGCTAAGATGAGACACCAAGCTCTGCAAATTGTGGAAGTGATCCATAACCTGATAGGCTGGAGTTCACTTTGATTCTCTTCTTGATTCTTCAGTAGGGGTTTGTTTCAGTGAAGGCATTAGATCACACAATTAACCTTAGTACACAGATATTTCCACATGACACAAATTGCAAAGTCCTTTCTTCCTCTCAATTTTCTGGTATGCACTGTGTTTATGTACATGCTAATAAAAGAAGCAATGACTAATGTCAATATCTAAATGAAAAACAATCAAGGAACCATAAGCTCTTATAAAGAGCAGGAAATAAGTATCGATTTGGGTCTTGTAAATCATTTAAAACAGTCCTCTCCAAACTTCTTCAATTTTGCCTATCAAAAAAAACATTTTCTAGAAGAGGCCTCTAATATGCACGTATCTATCCATTTCTAAATTAGGAATAGGAATAGGTACAACTGTGCAAATACAGTATGGAGATTACAAAACTCAAAAAAGAAAGAAATTCTAAAAGGAAAATTTCAAAAATAAGTATAAGTTTCATTATTTCCTTCCAGAAACAAAATGAGTCTTCCTACAAACCACCTGGAGTGCACACATCCTATTTTGGAGACCCCTGACTTTAAAGATTCAGAGCAGGCAAGACCAATGAAGCCCTATTGTGAGTTGTCTTCTGAACGGATCCTGCCACCTCACTGTCTACATGAACGTTTCTTAAACCGGAGTCCAGGGATCACCTCCATCAGAATTGTCTGAAGTACCTATAGATTCCCAGGCTCCATTCCCACTGACTCAATCAGTAGCCCTGTAAGCCTTGCCAAGCTCCCCCCAGAATTCTTAGGCATACTGATGTTCGAAAGCCACTGATGTACACCAATGACCAGATGCCGATTTCCTCTTCTTCACTGTGGTCCTCATGGAAGCCAGAAGAAGAACAAGTCTAAGGTTAGAGTGACTCAAGCAGCACACACCACTACCACCACAACTATAACAACAGCAACAAAAAATCTCCAAGGAAGAAAATCACCTTTAAGAGGTAGAGATGCTGTCAAAAACGCATAGCTGTTTGCTGTCATTTTGTTCTGTTAATTACATCTGTTGCATTTTTAGTCTTCCTTTCCTACAAAGGACTTCACATTCTTTTACTAAAAAAGAATATCAAAATCTAAAACTATTTTAAAAACTGCTATGATACTAATATAAGAAATGGTGAACACCTTTTGCTCCATCCCACTGGTCCAGTGATTTACAGATAGCAAAGAAGCTTCTTTATAAATCTCCTCTGTTGACAACCTCAACAAATGTGCCCGTGACCATTTGAAAGAAATAATGGAAACAAGACTCTTCTAGAAACTGAAAGGAAAAAACAAAACAAAACAAAAAAAAACAACAAGAACCATATTTTCTCAAAAGAAGATAAGGAATCACTCAGCTGTTAATACAAGTTCTCCAAGCTGGGAGTATTAAAAGACTTTTGGGAGGCAAAAGATTCTTCATTCAAATACCCCCATCTCTTAGAAGTCTTTCATCATTCAAGTGCTTGTCACAGACTTTTATGTCACATTTTTGCTCGTATGGTACAGCAAAAACTACTCTACAATATCACCATGCAACAAATCTAGAGATCGTGATTGATTACCTAACTAAATTCTGACAGATTACTTTATTGATCAGACATCTTTCTATATTTATTCTCATTAGTAACACTAAAGAAACTTTCTTTAAAACCTTCTTCAGTTTGTTCTTTTGTGTGAGTTTTTGTTTGGCTTTCGTTTTTTTTAATATCTCTCTGGTATAGTTTGGATGGTACTACGATAATGAAGGGTTGCCACGTAGCACTGATCTGACCAATGTTATCTAGGCAGAAGTCAGCAAGGAACTTCTGGAAAAGCCTTTGCTTTATCTGATAAAAAGCATGAAAGTGGCTTTCCCTCCATTAGTCATTACCCTTTCTGGAACAGTAGCTGGAGTAGTTACCTTCTCACCGTAGAGAAGAAGCCAAGAAAGGGAAAAGAGACTCCAGCTCTGTCTTTGTGTGGTTGTTAAACCAACAGTAACCATCACCCATCTCATAGTTCTTATTATATTAAAAAAATATATGACTAATCTTTGTTTAAACCACCGCTAGCCGATTTTTCTCTTGTCTGCAGTAGAAAATATCCCTTTACTGATCTGTACCTTCCTTTTCTTCATCACATTTCCAAAATCAGGTGTCACCAAACACCTGAATTATTCTCACTCTTCTGAAATACTAAATAAATATTTTTATCTGTATAGTATAGCTGAGGCCCTCATCCTGTTTTTATGTATGATTATTGTAACCATTTCCCCACTGGAAATTGAGGGCTGAGGTCCTGTTCCATTCATCTCGGCTAGCCCAAAAGCACTTAGCACAGTGACTAGCAATCATAAGTGCTCAGTTTAGTATTTATTGAATGAATTTACTGATAATAAAGGATAACCTCCTTTGTCACTTAGAAAACAATAGTTAAACTCACCATGTTCTCACATGAATGGCTCCTATTGTAGATTCTATACGTACACTCTATCTCTATATAACCATTCACTCATTCAAACCTTAACATTAATTTATTAATCTATGTGTAAGGCAATATACTATGTGTCAAAGGAGGAGAAATCCATTTGATATAGTTCTCGACTTCAAATAAAGTAATTTATTGTAAAAAATAAAAATATATTCACCTTAAGTTATGCCCTATGGCCTATTTCAGATGTCAGTACTTGAAAGGGCTATCTAATCTAGGTATCCCTGCTATAGAAATGATATTCAAAATTCAAAATATTTTGAATATCATTCATATTGTTGAACTATAAGCAGATTTTCATTTATAAGCAATTCCAAACTTATAAACAAATGAAATTCTAGAAGTACATTTTTATTGGAAACTTAGAAAACTTTCTAAACAAATAACCTTTTAGATTATGGTCAGGTATTTTATCAGCCCTTGATGACTGTTTAACCTTAATGTGGCAGAATTATGGGCTCAATATTCCCAGAGTGAACACTAAGTCAGTGAAAAAAGAAATTAAAAAAATTAAATCAACTCCCCTCTATACCACTCCTTGTTCAATTCTGGAGTTAGTTCAAGGCAAACACTTCAAACAGATGAATGTGTTCTTATAATTTTTCCTTCCTTTTGAGACTTCTCTTTCCCAGATACTTAGCCCAAAGTGCCTTCACTCAAATCGTAATAACCACACCCCTTCCTATATTGCCAAAGGCCCCCACCACCACCACCAAAACCACTCCCTTGCCCACCTTTACCTCAAGTATAAGAAGGAAGGCAACGCGACTCTGTTTTCTGGAAGTACCCACCATGTTAAAAGAGGATGTGTGTTAGCCCTAATGTATTTAGCTGCTGAGTTCCCCTCCCATCAAGGTGAGCATTTCAGGTAAAGCAGAGCAATATGGGGGAGGATTTCCTGTGAGCAAACAAGGTTGAAATGCGTGCACTTTGATGGTAAGCTACCTTATCCTAATCCTTCTATCAATCCTTCTGACCATTTCCCATTCCTCAACTCACAGTTCTCAACAACTCACAGTTCTCAACGGCCATTCTAAAATTTTGGTCAGCCAAGAAATAAGAAGGGTCTACTATGTGGCAAAGCACTGCCTGTTACCACTTTCCCTACGGTAGACACAGCAGGGCTTTTAGCAAGGAAGAGAGGAAGGGGAGAACAGGGCAACTGCCGGATCTATTATGGGTCATTTGAAATTTGGCAACCATGTGTACTTACGGGGTTGAAGGCTTTAATTAAAACAAAAACATATTTACAAGGAATTTAAATGTGCTTTCACACTGCAGTCTTCCACAAAGGCTATGTGTGCATGTGTGCGTGCATATGTGCATGTGCCTTTGTGTCACTGAGCAACCTTGATCTTCAAGGAAACCTCAAAGGAAGTAACAGGCATGAACTATTTTCAATATTTTTTTAAAGCTAAAAGAAGTCTTATATTTGTTGCTAAATAAGGTTTGACTAAAACATCAAGTTGCTTTGATTTTTAACTAGTAATGATGCTGGCAGTGTTTTACCACACAGCATATCTCAGGCTGACCAACGGTCCCATGGGTAGACAACTATCACTAACTAGTAAAGAATGGTAAGACCTGCCATATCTTTTCTTTTTTAAAAGCATATACAAATCTTTTTTAAATGAAGTAAAATTAACATACAGTGTTATACGAGTTTTGGTGTACAGTGTAATGATGCAACAATTCTATGCATAACTCCGTGCTCTTCACACGTGTATTCTTAATCCCCTTTATCTATTTCACCCATCTCCTCCCCACCTCCCCTCTGGCAACCACTAGTTTGCTTTCTGTATGTAAGAGTCTGTTTTTTTGATGAATCTACAGGGTATAATGCTAAATAAAATAAGTCAGACAAAGACAAATACCGTATGATTTCACTCAAATGTGTAATTTAAGGGATGAAGAAAAAAAGATCTAAATATATCTTAATAAATGTTCTTTACAAGATTAAGATATTTCAAAGTGGGTTTAGAGAGAACATAATCATTTGACCCTTAGTAATGAAAAGCTTGGAAACCATGATCATGGGCTTCATTATAATATGAACAAATTGGAGAAATACAATATATTGCAGAAAAGTTTACAAAGACGTTTGTCATCAACTGAGCAGGCAGCCTGAAGAGAAAAATTAAAATGTGATCTGAACTAGAGCTCACAAAATATTACTTCTATTTTGCTTCCTGAAAGTTATAAGTATTATTTTTAAGTTATTTACTTTCAGCCTTAAAAGTAGGCATTTTTAACAAATATTGCCCCAGGGACTTGAAGATAATATTATATGTGACATATAATTCCCAGTCCTACTTTTTAAAACTTATCCATTTCATAAATGAAGTCTTAAATAAAAGCTATATTTTTGTTAGAGATGATGCACAAATTGTAAAACTATAAAGAAAAACATGGAAATCATGTTCACAAAAGTCCAAATCAAGGCTACCACAGGGAGGAGAGGGAGAACACACCTCCAGGTGGTCCTTTCTGGGATGGGTAGTCTCTATCTTACCCAGAGTAGATGTNAACTGAGGAGTTGCATAGAGAAGCCAAGGAATGCCTAAGATGTTTAGCAAACCACCAGAAGCTATGAGAGGGGCCTGGAACGGATTCTCCCTCATAACGCTCAGAAGAAACCCATCCTGCCAACACCTTGGACTTAAACCCTCTGTAATGGTGAGACAATAAAGCCCTGTTGTTCAACCCATCCAGTGGTGTATTACAATAGCTCTAGAAGATGAATATGCTAAAGTAATTATTTTTATAATTATTTTAAAACTGCATACATACGTTGTATGGACTTTTCTGAGTATATGTTTTCAAAGAAAACCCGTTCCATTAGATACATAAGAAGAGGCCATGAAACCACACAAGAATCAAAAATGGACATATTACCTTAGGACTCGGGCTTGTGAAACTGATGAAGTCCTAGAGCTTGAGGGTAATAGAAGCAAGTGAAGACAACTGGGAAACTGTAAAGTTTTGCCTTTCCTGGAAGACTGAGGATTTTTACATGTCAGTTGAACCTGTCTCCAACCTACAATCAACTCATAGAAAAGAGGGACAATGGACTTCAGGTGCTTTGCATTAATGACCTTTGATTCCTTATATCCTCTGCTTTGAAACTTCCCTCCAGGTTTATACAATTATTGTTATTAATGGCAGTTACCTCAACGTGTTTTAAAATTTTAGTCCCCACTATTGCAAATGCTCTAAAAAACCCAGTTTCAGTTTCATCTTTCATCCAATCCACATGTTTGTGTCTCTTTGCTCTTCTCAATTAGCATCATTATCTTAAGTTATTAGAAACATGGATTTCTCTTTACTCATGTAGTTATAAAAGGAAATCCCACCTGGTGTTCTTTTCTGAATCATGGCAGAGCACTAAAAGTTAATTGTAATGCATCTTTTCTTTTAAAAATGTTTCTGAAAATAAACATATTTTTGTCTCATCTACTAATTCCACTATCTAGCATTTACTTTTCATCACCAGACTAGGATTTTTACAACTAGGATCTGACAAGTCTACAAGGCTAATATTACTCTTATTTCACAGATAAGAAAGCTGAGATGCAGACATCCAAATCCAGCACCCATAGTTCATGCATTATAAAAATGGCTTTTTATCAGCATTCAAGAGTCTCTCATGGGACTGATGGATGTGGGGGGGAGGGGGGAAGGGCATGGAGGAGGGCACTTTGGGGATGAGCACTGAGTGTTATGTGGAAACTAATTTGACAATAAACTATTTGTAAAAAAAAAAAAGTCAAGTAACCATAAAAAAAAATAAAATAAAAATGGCTTTTTAGTCTGATAAAACAAATTCCATCTATACCCACAAATTCAATTCAACAAAATCACCAAGCGATAACAAGGTTGGAACAGGATTTGGTTCATACTTTTTTTTAACTACAATTATTGCGACACAATATGACCAGCATCTCCTCATAAAAACTTTGGTGCATTACTGGTACATTTTTTTCGTAATAAAATACCTGTAATCAGACTCCACAATCATTCCCACTAACTCTCCACATCCTAGATTTCACACCCTTGTGTAGTTCCCATCCACACTGCAAGATTGGTGTCAGTGTCCAGGAGACTATGGTATAACACTTCCAAGGTTCTAAAAGACTGCAGCTTCCATTTACAGTCTCTCTTTTCCCTCCCTTCCTCCCTCCCCTCTCTAACACTCACTCCTCTCTCTCTCTCTCCCCCTTCCTCATTCGGTCTCCCTCCTTCCTTTATCTCCTCCCCTTCCTCCCATCACTCACTCTGACTAAGCCAGTTACCACTGTAAGGACACTTAGGCAGCCTAGGGAGAAATCTGAGGTGAGGAAGGAAGACTTCCAGCCAACAGCCAATGAAGAACTGAGACCTGCCAAGGATCCTGTGAGCTGAGCCATCTTGGAAGCTATACTCCAGCCTCAGCACTCAACTGCAGTCTCACGAGAGACCCTGAGCCCAAATACCCAAGGGAAAGAACTCCAGGACTCCTGCCCCTCAGAAAAGTGTTAGATAATAAACACTGTCATACAGTGCACTGGTTATGAAAAGTTATGTGAATTAAACTTTAAAATGTACCATTATTAAGCTTTATCACTGGATTTAGGAAGGAGAACAAGTAATCCATAATTATATTTCAAGTAGAAGACTGGTAAATTCATTGACCTTGAGATGCTTCATTCACTTCTATATACAGCATACTACATGTACATATGTAACAGCTGAACTTTTTTTAACTTAAAGAAATGCTCAGAATAATGGGAAAATTCAGCCTTTTTGCCATAATATATATGGTATATCAGATAGGAACCTAGGATCTGGAGTGCGGGAGACCTGGGCTGGAATCCTGACTATAAAATTTACTAGCTGTGTGACCTTAGGCAATTTACTTAATCTCTCTGTACTGCTACATGCTCATTCATAAAATGGCAACAGTAACACCTATCTCATAGGGTTGAATAGGGGATGAATAATGTATAATACATTCCTAGCCAGAGTCTAGCATATAGCAAGCACTAAATCAGTGAATGTTTGTCATGTTTTCGTGTGGTAAAAAGTAAACGAAGAGCTGCAGAAAATGTCCCAGTTGGGGACAATATTGTTTTGGATATTATCAGTCACTTAGTCCATATTCAATCATTATTTTTATAAGTGTGATCACTTTGGAATTTGCATTTCAGTCAAGGCAAAGTAATTATTCTATGAATATAATTTTCAGGTATATCAAAGGAAGAACAGACAGTGAAAAATGGAATCTTCTGTTAATTAATGGCATCTCAGACCTCTCAAACCACAGCTTCTCCCCAGTCTATTTTTCTTTTTTTCTATAACAACAAAAGTCCTAAATACTGAGTATCAGAATTATTTATGCCATGCAATTGTCATATTACTTGGTATTTATAGAGAACTTTAGAATCTATAAAGCATTTTCCCATGCATTATCCCACTGAATCATGTACACTAAGTTCTAGTTGAAACTGAGTATTAATTTCAAATGTAAAATTAATTTAAACATTAAAATGGGGAACCTAATTCTGTCTAACTTCAAGGTTGATCATAGCACTAGTGGCTGCTTTGGTCTCTTAAATGATTGTCCCAGGGGAAGAAAGAGATGGGCTGCCTGGAAGATGTAGGCCACAAGTCAACAAGTATGATCCCCATCAATAAGTAGAGATTCAGTACACCTTCCTCGGTGCCAACGATGTAATTTACAGCCACTTCATGCCCTCCATCACTTGCCACCAACACATCCTGGTGAGGTAAGAGAGCATTCTTGAAAAAGCTGGAGAACCCAGTTGCAAAGTTTCTTCTCACCATTGCTTTGGAGCAGCTTTATCCATTATCTTTTTTAGCTGCTCATTATTTCAATTTAATCCCCTTATCTGCTGTCTTCTTCCCACTTGGCAAAGCTCTCTTATCAAATGTTACTCTGTATTTAAAATCTGAAAGAGAGCTAATATGGGGCTTATTACAGCAAAGAGAAAAGACCTGGTTTGCCGTTATTTATTTGCATTCAGAACTGCTTGGGTTTTTAAAGCAACTCCTTTGGCCCAGAAAGTATCATTTTTATCATTAAATTCTATGTAGACTTTCTTCAGGATCGTCATCTATCACCACTAACGATGAGGAAAGTCACTGGGAAGTACCTACTTAAACAATAAATAGCTTTCAGAAGGTACGGACGTGAAGGGGTCTTGAATTAGAAAGAAGGATGAATTTTAAAACCATGATATGAATTCCTAAACTTTAGTATATTCTTAGGTTTCCTATACTGTTAATAATCTCTTTCTTGTTACTGATCACACTTAAAACAGTTCCATTTATAAGCACAAACTCTTATTAAGATAGCATTTTCATCATTTATTAATTATTTGTTAAATTGTCTGGTTCTGCCTTTAAGATGAGGTCATTATTTGCAGTCTGAAATAAACCAGGTAGTGTCTAATACTTTCAAAATCCAGTTTTAATAACGCAAACAACAAAAATCCACCCTTTATATTTTTCAATTCAAACTAACCAACTCATTGTTTTTGGCATCCTCCTCTACAGGTAGAAAGCCACTCTTCAAAATGCCTCCTCCCCATCGTGGCCTTTAATCCAGTTAAGGCCCTAAACTCAGATAGTAGCACACAGTTTCTCATTGGCATCAAGAAGCAGCATACCTCGCCCCAAAATATCTGTTTAATAAAAAAAAGAAAGAAAAACGTGGGGCGTCTGTGTGGCTCAGTCATTTGAGAATTCAACTCTTGATTTCAGCTCAGGTCATGATCCTAGGGTTGTGGAGTCGAGCCCATGTCAGGCCCCAAGCTGAGCATAAAACCTGCTTAAGATTCTCTCTCTCTCTCTCTCTCTCTCTCCCTCTCTCCCTCGCTCTCTCTGCCCCTCTGTCCCTCTCTCCTGTTTGCACCCTTTTTCTCTCTCTCTAAAATAAAAAAAATTAATTAAAAGTTTAAAAACAAAACTAATTGCTTCTTTTGACTCCAAAGCTGTTCCATAACTGTAAACAAAAATTATTTGAAGGGTTTTATATTTGTGTTTGATTATTTACTTCAAGAGATTTTAGCTTACATTCTATTTGGGCAGCTGAATATCATATGCTGTTCTGTATTTGAACTTCTGAACCACTCTCGACTCTTTTTATTCACCACTGAAATGCAGCTTTCTAAAATAATCTTAAAACCACCACTGATTAGCAGAGAAGACTTGATTCCTCATCCATAAAATGGATGTATGATCTCTTCCCCAGAGAGTTTCTGTGGGAATTAAATGAGATAACGTGTGTAGTACTCTTAGCACACTGCCTGAGATATAGAAAGGGTTCAAAGCATTTGCCTTCGTCATGATGATGATGATGATGAAAATGGAGGGTGTGGCCACATAAGAGATCAGACAATACCCCACTGTGAATAACTGAAAAGCATCCTCAACTTGAGATGTGGAGCAATTTATCACAACATGTTATACAGATTAAGTATGAAAGAGAGCAGAACCAATATAAAATGGCAGCACTACAATCAGATATGAATTCGCATTTTTCAGAGAAATGTTATTAGGTTTCAAATTACTGGTAAAATATTACTTTGGGTCTTAAATATTTGTTTCTGTAATGGAAATAGACACAAAATATTTTCAAGTTTAAAGATGTTTATTTCAAGAACTGCCATGAAATTACCATTTACGTGGGGAATTAAGCAGCACAAACATTTCTCCACATAATTCCAGAGGTTGGTGAATATGTTTAAACACATATGCTGGGAAATCCCAATAAACCAAAACTCAAGACACTGCAGTTGTGGTTCTTAGGATTAAATGAAGCTGTCTTTTTATAGGTTTTCACCTCCTACTATGTCTTACAGAATCATTACTTTTATGGAACTCATTACTCTATGGAACTTTCCTTTTTCCTAATTCCACATTAAAAACGTAAGTATACATGTTGTACGAATAAAATTTATAGATGAGAAAAAATTTTATTCTATGGTAAGGGACCCAAATAATGTTTTAAGACCCAAACAACACATGACATTTGGCTCCCCAATAGAGTAATGAGGAAAACCCATTTTTATTATTTTGGAATTAATAAAAGCTATAATAGTGAATAGAGTAACTGCCTCCCCCCTCAAGAAAAAAAGTCTATAACTTGACATTCCATTATGATGTTCCTGGTGATGTGTCTGAGAAGATCTCTCGGCCGGACACCATTAGGGTGCAAGAAGACATAGGTCCCTTTAGTTTCCATTTGTATTTGAACTGTTTTCTATTAATGCAGAATCTTGCTTTTACTTTTCTCTTGTTCCAGCAAATACACAAGACTATATACATATAATAAGGTACGGTTTCTCTGTGGCTTGCTACTGTAATAAACACTGTCTTTCCTGCTTGTTTCCCAAAAATGACCATACAAAATATTTAAGTCAATGAAAAAGAACTATATAAATACAAAGAAAGTATGAAAGTAAGGAAAACTTCTTAGATGATTTTCCTTTTAAAGCTCTTCCATGTGTTTGATGCCTATCTTATAACCAATATATCCTTTGTGTTCCCAAGTCCCCTGGTACACACTTAAAAGGATTCTGCCTGATTCAGCAATTAACCATTACTCACGAAAAAAGTAAATGAAAACTCACATAAAACACCATATATGGCATGTCCGTTACGTCCCTTAAGTCCATAAAAAGCTTATGCTGGTTTCCACAGCTACCTAACTCCAGTTAGCATAGCCCCTTTTTGTGGAGTACACTTGAGCTTAGAAAGACTATAGGTAATAGCACTGCATTAGACTTTACTACTTGATAAATTCAGGAAATAGGATATTCTCCTCAGCAAACCTGAAAACATTCAGGAATTTCAACACAAAGAGGTGATGCTGTTATTGAGGGGCTGAAGCATGTGCAACACTTTTAGAACCAGCCCTACACAGGTCTTCGTGGGGCTCTCCCTCAATGGGTTGGCCCTTTGGTTATCACAATAATAATTAAATCTGTGTCTACCAAAAATCTGAACAGATTTTTAGAATTCAACTACAGATTTCATGAAAGAAAAGAGGTCTAAAAATGGCAAAATGTTCCTGTAAATGTAAGCACAGTTTTCTAAAGGTTTGGCTTATTGCAATTGTCCAAACTTAAAACTAGATTCAAGGTCATTGTTAAATATTGGAGTCTTTATTTGAACTACAGTTAAAGTGTGCATGTACACACACACACACACACACACACAAACATACACCTTTTAAATAGCATGCATCCCCTGTGAAAAATCAGGCCAGGTCTAGGAATAAAGAATTTGTAGTTTCTGGGACATGAGAAGCAAAAGTGTAGGAACATAAAAACATGAGGTGTTCAAGAATCAGTCAACTAAATTGTGTGTCTGGAAACTGGAAGGTCAAAAGAGAGACTAGAAAGTCAGGACAAATTTCAATGGTCAAGACAATCAACAGTCAATAGTTTGAAAGAGCAAGATAACAGTATCACCATCAACCTGTTGGCATGGGCCTGTTCTGGGGCTACATTTCCTGCCCGTGTATTTATTTATTTACCACTCACTCGTACACCAAACACATACTACATACCAAGCACTGTACAGTTAAGTTTCAGGTCTCTTTGACCTTGAGGTTCCCAAGCAAGAACAAATGTCTATGACCAATACATAGCTGTGCATATGGGCTTAGAGATCAAGAGAGATCTTGGCTGAAAATGAATAATTGTTGTGTTGTCGGCATCTCTGTTTCCTTTCTTGAGGCCATGGGATTGTATGGAAGATTCCCGTAGGGAGTATGGAATGAGAGGCGTGGACAAGCAGGCCAGAACACTGAACAGCAAACAGAGAGCTGGGAGGAATATCAGAAAAGCATGGCCTCACAGAAGTCAGGGGAAGAGTGAGTGTCTCTCAAAGGAAGGGGTGCCCAGTAGCGTCAAATGCTGTCAAGAGATTGTGGAGATAAAGACTGAAAGTATCTATTGGTTGAAGGTCACCTCAGGTTTGGAGGTATCCAAGGAAGCTGAATACAGTTGGCTAAGAAAAACTGAAGATAATGGTAGCTTTGTAGGGTGAGAAAGAATGTATGAACACTTTTGGAAGCATTCAGTTATTGGAGGGGAGGAGAACTGTCCTTTTTTTTTTTTTTTTTTAATAGTTTATTGTCAAATTAGTTTCCACATAACACTCAGTGCTCATCCCCACAGAGGACATCCAGATGGCCAANAACTGTCCTTTTAAAGAATTTAGAAGATAACAAGAGACAGAAATCAAACTAGAGAATAGCGGTCACAGATTTTTTTTCAAACAGAGAAATAAACCTCTGAAAATGAAAACAAACTTGAAAATGGAAAGCTCAACTCTAAGGGAACTGAGGTATGTTTAAGGAAACTCTGAGTGCACCTGAGATAAAGGCTTGTAGCAAGAAGAATGGTCAGAATGTGACAGCTAAACTGAACTTCCCTTGCGCTGAGCTGGGGTGGGAAGCAGGAAGGTAACCACTATGATTCAGAAGCTAGAGGTACCACATGTAGGCTACAAAATGTCCTAACCTATCAATTCAGAGGACACGAGAACTCCCCTAAGCCTAGAATGCTTACTGTGGTGATGTTACCACCATGTTCAGGATTAAGAAGTGCACATTCCCCAAACTGACAGACAGAAGTCAGTCCAAAGGATGAGGCAGTGACTTGGTTAAATGAAATGGAAATTTCTGCAGCCCTCAAAATTTCTACAAGATGCAAATACAATATAAATATCTGGAATAGAAATTAAATGCTTATAATGAGCAATACTTAAAGATATCAAAGATGAAATCAACAAAGTAACAAATTCATATGTTTAGGAAAAGAGATAATGTATTAGAAAGCTTATCTCTGTGTCTGACACATAATAATGCAATAATCAGCAGTTGTTAAAATATTTCTATTGAAACTCTAAGGCATGTGTGTAGTTGCTCAAATTTTCCAGGAAGAAAACATAATCCAGAGGTAGTCTGTTTTTCAGAAAAGAGCAGTCTTCCTAAATAGGCAAAGAGAAAGCTTTTGCCCATTACATGGAGTTTTCAATATTAACACTGAATAGAATTTCTAACTGTGTTACAGGGTAGAGCTCTGTTTCTCTCTGCATAGGGTGTTTGTGTGTGCATGCGTACTTTTGTGTGTGTGTGTGTGTGTGTGTGTGTGTGTGTGTGTGTCTGTGTGTGTGTTTGGAACATATTTAAGTATGTACATCAACATTTCAGATGTTATTTTGGTTTCCGAGAACTGGATGTTTTTCTTTACCTATACATTAATAAATCTGTAATTAAATTTTATTTCAAAACTTATTCAAGACATATATCAGCATATCTGAATATGGATAATATGCCCTGAAAAAAAAATTTAGTGACTACACATAATAAACTTTGGAGAAAGTGAGCAATGTTCAGAGTAAAGAGAGAAAGGAATAAGTATATTTGAACTACTGATCCATGCTTTCCCTAGAGTCATTAATTATTTCATTCCTTTATATATATTAAGTTCAAGCAAGTTTATCAAGTTGTATCCCTCTACTGGTTTGTATGAAAGTAACAGTCTTCACTACTATTACTCAATCATGGTAAAGAGCTAAATTAATCATGGTTATTCACTGCATCCTTACATGCAATTTTCCATGCAAAGATTCTTGTTACAGATACTATGTACACAAGGCCACTGGATGACTGAACCAGGCTATTAGAGAGCTCCATAGAAAAATGTCAAGTTCTCTTTGTAACCTATTCTACTTTACGTGATTGAATTTTTAAATTTTGGTCTAATCAACTTAAATTATTATGGGTACAGTTTTGTGAAATATAGACTTAATGGAATTCAAATTTTATGGAACTATAATTAACTATAAAATGGGTTTAACACTATTCTAATTGGAAATATTCCACTGCTCCAGAATTCATCTATTTGGTAGTATCATTTGGAGGTGAAGAAACTACCAATGGTGTATTTGGTTAATTTAAATTTTCTTGGATCCTTGGCTAATGGAGAGTTGTGACACATCTTAAACTGAGAACTATTCTCTGTAGAGTTATAGAGGTATAATCTTCAGGGAATCAGAAAAGACCATGTAAATAATTCAGCTTTGAAACCCAGAATACACTAGAAATTTCTAAGCCTTGGTAAAATATTCATAATTATAAAACACTTATTTTTCCCTAATAATTAATTTCCTTTTAAAGATCACAGATCATGAGATATGCAAAGCTTAGTTGTAGATTTTTGGCAGAAGTGGGGATTTCCAGGACTGAAATGTAAATATGAAATAGGCATAATTAGAACTGAAAGCCATTCATTCATTCATTCATTAACTCTGTTCCAAGAATGTTTTTCACCACTTGGCATGTGAAATGGAGGACAATGATTTCTTCCTTTCCAAAGAGATCACAATCTATGTAGAGAGACAAGTATACAAAAAACTACAATTTATTTCTTCATCATCCATAATTTTGGTTAATGGTCCTCTATGCTGCTTATGGATATATGGAATTTTAACCATAGATTCTGATGATGAATCTGCTCTCAAACAGAGAGATCATTTCTACATTCCAGTGGCACTTCCTCAAGAGCATCTTTCAGCTTGATATTTTAGGATGATCTCCAGATATTTCATTGATACTTATGTAAACATTCCCATTGCAGAGAATAATTATGGAATGTATCCAATAGGGAATATTTGGGCAAGAGTCGTCTTGTGAGCTATTAGATCATGTTTTGATAATTAATTTTCATTAAATTATAGTAGTATGGTATTGTTAAGTCCCATAGACTAAAAACTAGGCTGAAAGACTGGGAAACCAGAAAGCAAAGTGCCAAGTCACTGGGCATTGACTGGAGGTGCACTTATAATTAATAACTCGATCAGAATCGACCAGAAGCCACGGTCATTTTAACCAAGGCTTTTAAGTGAGCTATATCAATAAATTACAGTATAAACAAAAGTGCAATGCTACTATGCAATGGATAGGGATACATTATGACCTATGCCAGCATAACATACAATATGTAAATCTATTCACAACTGTTATAGAAACTATGTAGGAGATAGAACTACAGATTATAATTTACTAAACAAGAGCATAATTTCCTTATAACAATCTCTAATGTGCTACCTTACCACAAAGCTAGGTGTGATCTGCAAACCTGGGTTGACTTGTTTATGTTGTAATTGTAATCATTAGCTTTATGGAGACAGTAACTATGAAATCAGATGTAGTATGATGATGCTTTAGTATAATTTAAGGTTGCAAAATGATTTAATACCACCAAGTCTGGCAGGTATTAAAAGTCAATATGTAAGAAGAGACCTATAGCAACAGCTAGGCCCATATGGGGTGAGGGCTGGGGTACAGGGAAGGCAAAAACATTTTGAGGCAGGACGATGATGTGAGAAAATGGAGCAATCCCAGAAGAAAGAGTGAGACTAGAAAACAATTCTCCAAGAGTCAGAAGGAAGCTGGTGTGGTCCAACGATGTCATCTCTATCATATAATAAGACAACAGACTGAGACTTGAGTCCAGTTCCAAATCTTTACTAACCGTGACCCTAAATAAAGTGGAGATACTGACAGAACCTATCTTACTGAGTTATGGAGAAACTTCGATGATATAATTCAAAGACACAAAGTGAACTCTCAACAAGTTAAAATTTATGGATAAATAAAGCAAACCAGGAAGACAGCATACTTACAAAATGGGACAAAAGTCAACTGTGATAAAATATAAGTCATGAGAATGTTCATATATTAACATCATAAGGACCTATCCACTACTGAATCAACTAAACCTATATAAGTTTGATGTACTACATCATATGCAATTTGAGGAAGGTCACATATCTTCAGTCTTTGTCATTTCCTCTCAGATAGCTGAGTTTAGGTTGCATTAAGCTCAAAGAAGCTCTAAACTATAGGACAATTGCACAACTACGTCCTCTCAGCCTTCTAAATAATCACTGTAACAGTGGTTCAGACTGCTGAGAGACAAGTTTCTATGGATCTCTTACATTGCTAAACACCTAGCAGCAAAGGAACTGACTACCCTTAGTGCCATATTATCTATTCAAGTTTATGTGCATAGAGAACAGCCTTGAAGGACAGAACTAGTGTTCCTTCCTCCAGAGCAAAGGAAAGACACGTTTACTGTCCATACTAAAAACTTCAGGTGCCATAAGTTCAGAGTTCCTCTTGTAACACAACCTACTACATACGCAGGTATTATGTGACCGTCTTTGTAGGAATTGGAGATCAAGGAATTGCCTTAAATTCTGATTCTCTGGCTACTGCTAATGCTGTAATAGACTCTTGTCTCCAGTCTGAGGATATAGCATCTTCTACAAGCATCCATTAAATTGAAGAAGGCTAACTTACTAGCTTGAAAGTAGGGTAAAATCTCAGGCTCCTCACAATTCTTGACACAGATTTTTAGGGAAAATATACTTCCTTAATATACTCCCTTAAGTTACTGATAAAAATGTATGAATATGCCATTTCAGGAGACTTTCGGATCCCCTGAATCCCATTTACTGACTGCCATAACGTTGATGGACTACAGGTTAAAAAAAAAAAAAAAAACAAAAACAACCCATGTAAGTCAGGAAAGGCTACATTCTGAGTCACAGTTTATCAAAAGCCTTTGTGACCATGTAAGAAACAGATGCTGCTGGCCAATGAAAAAGAGCAAAATACAGTTAGATGATAATGTGTGCCCTTGGAACTGGACTTGGCAAGTGAACCTGACTGCAGAAGAAGAGGGGCACAGAAAGGATATTGTGAAATCTATCGTAGTTTGGTTCAACCCAACTCTTAAACACTTGCTGCTAATTCCTTTCTACAAAGAATTCTACAGCAATCTATGAGTTCCACGTTTAAGTTCTACTTCAGCACTGAGCAGACCCTTCCAACCTTAGTGTCACAACACATCACCCAATTCTGAATTTCTTCACTGGCTGGTAGCTTTTTTTCCGCAGTGAGAGGCTTTTAACTAGATATTTTTTAATGTTACAAATGAAAACAGGTACAGAACATGTGTTTAACGCAGCTCATGATATTTACCCATGTTTCTATTCAATACTTTAAGAATGTTAATGTATCAATTCTAACACAATGTCACTATGAGATATTTAATTTTCAGAAGAGGTATTTCCAAGTTTGACTAAGGATCTTTGGGCAGGGGTATTATATGTGTGATGTGGACAGACAGGCAAAGGCCCAAAAAAGACTCTCCATGTTCTAATAATTTGAAAAGCTGTTCGGTATTATTGACTCCTTTTTAAAAAATGAAAATAGCTTCATTCCAAAATGTAAATTGGTCTAATCAGATTATCTCCTAACACTTAGTTAACATTAGTTTTGAGAAAGTAGGATTTTGATGAGTGAAGAGGGAAGGAAAGGAGTTACAGAAGTCCAGTCTACACTGTGCTGTGCTTTTGTAATTTTCCTAGGTATTTTCATAAGAGAAAAAATGGAAAATTATCTTGTGAGGAATAGTGTCTTTAGGAAAATATATTTTTACCAGTACTGCTAAATGACCATGGACAATTAAGCCTAAAGTAGGTTTAGGGGATAAAATACTCTTAAATCTACAGATAATATATAGAATATAGGTATAGATATCTACATATGTAAAGAAATTAGGCAAAAAAGTCAACTATCTCTAAGAATATACTTGTAGCATCCATTAATTGGAAGTTTTCAAAGAAAACAATAAATAAGTGTTTAAATGATATTTCCATTTTAAAAAGTCATTAATCTATTAGAAGAAATCTTATCCAATCATAAATATTTAAATCTGTCTATATCATAAACACTAAGTCAGTTCACCTTTACAAGTAAGGGAGAAGATTAAAAGAAAGCTCTTTCAAAAAAACATGCTTAGAAAAAAAGAAATAATTGTTGTAGTCTGGGCAAATAACTCACTACAGAAATTTATTCCTTTATAAATGTTTTAGGAACACACAAAATTTTCAGAGATTAGTTATTCCCCTAAGTGTTCGCCTGTCGATCAAACATTACATTGTTAACTTCCTTCTTTGTGGTATATCATCTGGTTTTCAAATATTTCCAGAGTTGTTCTACCATCTCAATTGAATTTAACCAAGAAATGCATTTATCGCTAAACACTTTTAGTGTTTTTCTTTAGTGCTACCTTCAGTCATGTGCATAATATGTCACTTTAAAATATAACTTAATATAGACTACAGCTTCCACTGCAATGTCTCTCTGGACATTCTTGCAATAAAAAGTTTCTGCTCAAAGATGTTTTCATGGAAGCGAAATATTTAAATATCCAATATTTTATTGATTGAAACCTGCATGACAAGCATTGCATTTGATCTAACAATTCTACTTAATAGTTTTGTAAGTAAAGAGTATTTGTAACACCATTAGGAAAAAAACCCCACAGACTTCAACTCATTATTTTGTATCAAACGTCCAAATCATTCAAATCATGTAGTCATAGAATTCTGTAGCTGGACAGAAATGTTAGCAACTGAATATGCTAATGAAGAAACCAAGACTCTAAATGGTTAAAGGACCTGGTAGAGTACAACTTCCTAGAAAGATAATGAAAGACCAAAACCAGTGACTGGGATTGACGCCATTACTGGCTGTTCTACTAATACCCAACAAGCAAGCACCAATGGTAATTCATAATGTATTACCCTGAAAATCTAGATATCCATAGGCCCTGTGTTAAGTATGTATCTATTATTGAGTAATGGAAGTCTCCTTGCTTTTTGCCTGCCATTTGTTGTATACCACACTTGATGCCCTTTGGTATCAAGCTGTACTTTAGGGCTGCTGACCCTAATATCCTGATCCAGGTTAATTTTTACAATATACAAACCACCTTAGCTGGAGGATGGTGCTACTGTCATAAAAATAAAAATAAAAAATAAAAAATAAAGGCTATGTCCCAATCATTTGGTTAAGTTTCTATTCAGCTACACCAATACCATGCAGAAACAGGCCTTGGGAAATTCTTAATCTCTGAAGACAAATTAAAAAGATGTGGGACAGTTCTTTCTTCTTGCTAAAAATGTTTTAGCTTGTTAGGAGCTGTTTGTATCAAACCCGAAATGCCTGCCAAAAGACACATCTAACTTTTTACAGATACCAGCTTCCCTACATTAATGGGAAGGAATGATCCTGCTTTTCTTGCTCTGAAAACAAGAAAATAATGTATGAGATTAAATCCTACGGATGAAACCATGTACAAAAGGAGTATAGGTTGTGGAAAAATATGCCATCATTAATGTCTTCTGCTATCTGTGTTACTAACTATAACTCTTGCATATATAATTCCATTATACTTTTATAATTCAGGGTTTTGAAAATGCTTTTGAACCATTAATATATTTTCCTGGTTAAAATTCTTTGAGATGTTCTTAACAAGAGTCTTAGATAATGAATTTGGGCAAAGTCTGGAACAGTCTTTACAGTATTATCATTCTCATTAATTTTCAGAACTACCCACTGTGTTGAGATGATTGTCATGGGCCTAAGACTTCAATTTGGCTAAATATTTTTGCATATATTTCAACATATAAGTAACTAACAGATGTTTAAATGTTAAGTTCATATGGAAGAAATGGTTAAACGTGTTTACTCTCATCTTGTGATTTCTTTGCAACACCAATTCTTATTTTACTGTTTCTTTATGTATTTCATAATTTCTTCTATGCTTTGGTCTATAATGGACCAATAATTCCTAAATCTCTCCAAAGGTAACAAAACAATCCTATAAAATATTCTGGAAGTTAAGCCATATATGCATATGTAATATTTAGTGTATGTGTCACGAGTTTTTAAAAGACAAAACCTTAACTCAAACGTATTTTTATAAAATATACAGAGCTCCTATAAAGCATAGGACTGTACTTGTTTTGGTTCTTTTATTTTTACAGAAAGAGAGTTTTCCATTTATATTCTTATTTGGCTTTAGCAATCTGATATATGATACTGCCCTAACCTGCCAGAAAAAGATGGGTAGGAAGCTAAAAACAATATTACTTTTAAGAGAGTTAATGCAGCACATAGTTCCATACTTTCATCCAGTTTATTTTTTTTCTCTTTGCCTTTTTGGTTATCTCTGAAGACTGCTTCTGTTTCTATTGTTTCATCCTTTAGCATTCACATATCAGAGCAATAAGTATTTCATTACTGGTTTATCTGTCCAGAGGCTTGAGAAGCGGTAACAATTAACCCTCCCTTCACAGTGATTGATACAGGCTTTGCTTTCAATTTGTTCCACTACACAGATCATGAAATTCTGAATGCAATCATCCTCATTGACCTACACTTTCAAACACACGGCTACAATGAGACGAAAGTAATTATTAAAAGGAACACTGGACTACTGAGATCTGAAACAAAGTCTTTAAAAAATCTGTTAGATGACCTTCTTCTGGTGAAACTGGCAAATTTTGATGTTAAGGAAAATGATAGCTTTGTGTCCCTGCCTGGAAATATTCGATGCAAGCTGATCAATGTATATTATGGTGATTGCACTGACTACAGTATGTACTTAGAAAATGCAGAAATCCGTTTTCGAACTGTTACAAACAAGAGTTAAACTGTTAACACCGTAGCTGAATCTATCGAAAAAATTTTTTTCAAGGAAATTAAACTTCCTGATTTGTGTATAAAGAACAAACAGTGACTGCGGCAAAGAATGAAGGCTGGAAAAGCAATAGCTTGACTTTATAAGAAGAGTGACATACCTGAGTCCTGCATCTTCCCTCTCCTCCCTCCCTTTAGATGAAGATTCACAGTAAGAAATGAATACATTTTTCACAAAGTCTGAAAAATAGCTTCAAATAAATATTAATCTACTGCAATCGATATATATGAGGGATGGAGAGGGGCTAGGAGGACAGTGGTGACTACAGAACTATATTAAAACAAGGGTTGCAGTTAAAGAAAATCAGGGCGGAAAGCAGGGCAGCAGGCCTGAGGCTCTAATCACAGAACAGAGTGATGGAGATGAACCAATACTGCATGGATTAGCAATGAATTATTTTGAACCGTAATCATATGCCTGCACAGAAGAGAGGCAAAAACTAGCCATTACTCATAAACTGATCTGATGATTTCTTGAG
>NW_027531562.1:1482269-1490431 GCF_008692635.1 Crocuta crocuta
AAGGGATGAGAATAAATTCATATGCTAAACTAATTCAGAATAATGAAAACCTAAAGATGTGGTTACACTTCAAGTAACATTCTATTTTTAACGTCTGCCACATACCGCAAAATATGGGGTGTTTAAAATATAAACTGTAAAGTGCTTGGATTCTAGTAGGACTAAACCAGCCGTTTCTTCTAAGATTAGGATGTGATATTGTCACTCTACTCTCTATTCTTCCTTGTCCACTAAAACTATTTCTGCATAACTTTAATACTCCCAAGTATAAGATTTTTGAGTATTTGGCCATAAAGAAGCAACAGCATTCAAGATATTAATTTCCTTTGGATCATCTAAAAAAAAAAACCATACCAAATGAAGATGCAATTGTTAGAACTAATTTTGTTAGGAAGGAAAAAATCAAAACTGTTGGTAGCAAGAGATTCCTGAGATTCTTATGAACAGACTGTTTAAATGAAGAGCACTTTAATCAGTAGAGGAATCCTCACGTTTCTAATGTCTTGCTGTGCATTCTGCAGGTTATAGTAGCAGCTGGTAGAGGTCATATATCTTTTGTGAGCATCCCAAAAAGGCTCACTGCCAGACTGTTAAATTATGAATAAGCAATGAACAAAAGAATGCAGATACGGTGGTGACAAGATAATCCAAGCAAATTTATCTATGACAAATTTCACAGGATTAACAAATTACATTTACACAGAACAATAAAAATGTGTAAAAAAAAATGATGAGCCTACTTTTCCTTACAGCATTAGGAAAACAAAAAAGTCACCAATTCACTGCATATATTTAAATTTAACTTGATCTAAAGTAAGACGTTTATAACACGTTCAAGATATCTTTGTAACATTTTCTGCCTCTTAGTAGATATATAAAAACATGCTAGATCTGGTTTATATTTTATATATGTATGTTGTATGTTGTTATGTTGTAAACTATATATATGTCTCATATAAACCATGCACAGTATATACAAAATCTTATACAATAAAAAATCATCCCATTCATATACGAATAGAACATATATGTTTTTCAGAAATAGATCCTGAGGAATAAATTATTTGTGTAGAAGAAATGCTCCCTCAATCAGTGCAATACATTTTAGCTATTAAAATACTCCTATTCTCTGATGTCTCCATTTTCTAGGACCAGAGAGATAAAGGTTCTGGAAACAGTTTCAATCATTCCATTTGTCCCTACCAGGATATCACAGTCTTTCTGAGTAAAGTGCTTCTGGATGAAGTTTAAGACTAGTATCCTTTTCTGTAGTGTTACCACAGTGGAAAGGAAAATTTGTAGATTGGAAGGTAAGAGGGTGTCGATTTGAGCTATATCCACATAAAGATGACCCTTAATCCAACATTACATTTTTCTTTACAATAAAATTCTTCTTATAAATCTTACAAGTGAAAAAGCCCCCGTCTATCAAAAGTAATGGGATATAACTGAAATGACCTATGATTCTATAAAGTGGTCTTAAAATGCTATGTGGCACCATTTTCAAAAATATGTGATAAAGATTTAAGCTTTAATGTTACATATAACCTGGGTACCGAGTCAGAGCCCTTTAATTCTGCATTAGCATACTGATGATAATAAAATACTGTAATCAGAAGTAATTTCTTTTAAGATGATCTGAACGCTATTTTAAATTTTGTAGCCTATTTTTCACTTATGCTTCCTATTGACTGCTGCTTTTTATCTTCAATATTTTAGGAAAACATCTCTCTAAATGAGCTCTTTCCAACATTTTATAAGGCCACCTATTCTTTATGTAAACAAGAGATTTTCTGAATGTAAAAGTGAATATTTTGTTAATATATACAAGCAAAATATTCAGTTCTTTCAACCACAAGTATTCAAGCACTGCGTATCTAGTCCTTTCAAGGTCTGAAATTCCTACTATACCTTTTTTTTAAGAGCTATTTGGTTGACAATGTGACATCTAAAAACGTAAAGGTAAATGTGTTATGCTTGCCCACTACCTCCAATATAGCAGACATCCTACAATAAGCAGTAATGGAGTCAGAGGTTACAAAGTTGCCCAAAGTATAGCTTTTGTCAAAGCACTGTTACTTGGTAGACCAACTCCTCTGATTCCTGACATTAGAGAAATTAAAATGTTACCAAAGACTTTGCCTTCTTGAAGACTCCACAAGTGTCTGTGTGTGCCCACAGGGGAAGGGGGACTAAATAATGAGAACTTATCATTTATGTATTTATTGTCATCCATTTTAAACAAGTTTTTAATTAAATGAGTTAATTAATATATGTAAAGCCTTTAGACTAGTACCTGGCACACAGCGCTATATAAATGCTTGCTGTCAGTATTATAATGCCAGATAATTTGGCAGGAAGCCAACTTGTATGAGTCCTTATATATTTCAAAAGACAATACCTAGAAATACAGTTAAGTATGAAAGTTGTTATTCAGAAAGTCAATGAGGCTGTTTCAACCCACTCGGTGGCAAAACTATCACGGAATAAAAATGTCTCTCTTGACTGTAATCTTGAGACACACTGTGGCCCACTCTGAGGATTGGATAATGCGTGTGAAAGGAAGAGGCCCTGGAGCACTTCACAGTCTGTGACCAAAGAGGTGAGTGTATGGCGGCAAACAGATTCTAAAACCATTCAGTAGGAAATCTTCCCTCAAGTATAGAGAGCTGTGGCACTTGTCCACAAAACAAAGGGAATGTTAAGGGGTAGAGGGAAAATAATTTAAATATTAATTCTTCTTCTCATTTTATAAACACCGCATTTCTGAAGTTCTCCAAACATCTGACGAATGACCAAGAAGCAGAGATCTAGCTCAGTCTCTGGAGTGTACAGGGTCTTTCTGCCCCAAGAGCTCTCTGGCATTAGCACAGAAATCCCTGGCTCCAGAAAGTTCAGAAAGAGAGGTCCTGCACACTGCTGTTAAGGTGCATTCCTACAGAGACAAACCTGAAGTCAATCTCGAACTCTACTCCCTTTGTTGGTTAGATTAGCCTGTTTTCTTGACCATAAGTAAGGATATTAGCACTTCCCTCACAGGGCATTGAGAAAATTCCTGTGAAGTATTTAATACAGAGCCTGAAACATGCTAGTCCCCAATAAACATTTATTACTGTCATACGTGATCTATTTTTATTTTTTAATCCCTTCAGATATCATTTTAAAATTTGCTATGATTTCACTTACATTTATATGGCATCTTTTCTTTCTCTCCCCCAAGAACCTCTTATCATTTCATAGTCACTAGTTACAAGATTTTACAACTTGAATATCTGCCCCTCTGCACTAAACTAACAGAAGTCAAAAGAGATAGAGAGCCTTATTTGTATTTCTATGAATTCTGCAGAAATTCTTCCTCCTCTTGCAGAAAGTGTTTTCTCACTTTCTATGATATTTTGCATGTCCAGTATAAGGGCAAGTCTATGACCAGGGCAACTGCTCTAATAGTATTATTTACTATCATCTCTGGCACAAGTCATGATGGTCCATAGTAGAAGTTCAATAAATAAGGCTGAGTGAATGAACCCATCACTAATCACAGTCGAAGACCATGAGCAATTTGGGCCACAGGAATATGTGATTTTCATCTTGTGTCTCATGATTTTGTACACAAGACTACAAATATTCCAATTAATTTACCAAAACATTATACTCTAAAAACGTATTCAGGCAACATTTTCAAGTGTTGTTTAATCTTGTCACTGCCCTAGTCATTTTAGATATAGTTGTAATCATTTTCCTCTTACTAAGCTATGTCCTGCTTATGCACTGTAGTATTACTAATATTACTACAAATTATTCTAACTATGTAAGGTTCTATCAAACTTAATAGTGCAAACATCCTATTCACACTAATGGGGCCCAGAGCAGTAAAAATACCATTCAGTTACAGTTGGTTTATTACACTACCCAAGAAGGAAAAAAGGGGGGGGGGCACTATTTACTATGAAAATACTAACATCATTAAACCCAAAGCAGTATAACTGAATTTTCCCATAAATTCTAGAAGTTCTTTGCACAGATTTAAATATTAGTACGTATTGCAGTGCAGATTTAAATATTTAAAGTTTCACATATTCCATTATGTGAAACTTTGATAGCATTTAAATTTTAAAATTAATGTTTAATCAGCTAATCAACCAAATTTTCAACATACCAACTCTTCTACTAAGTTTCAGCCTTATCTATTGTAAACAATTAAGGAAGGTCTGTAAAACACCTGTAGTGAGATTCTAACCCAAGAGGATCACAGTTTTTAAAAATGTAACTCAAAAGATGAAATGTTACACTGTAGAAAAAGTGGCCATTTAAACATAGCAGGAGGAGCTATCTCTGCTCTCCTGTGTGCTGAATTTTCTTTAAATTTAGCAAGCGGCATTCTGCAGAGGAAAAGAGGGTCACAGGAATGCAGAAAAAGCAAGAAAACAAAAACAGACTATCTAAGGTTTACACTGGGGTCATTATTCCCAGGAAAGCACTTCAGAAAGTTTAGAGTGGAAACCATTACTAGAAGTGATTTAGAAATATTTGTCACATATCCCCCACAAATATCTCACAAAATATAAAGCTTTACAGCTTTAAAAATAACTAAATGAAAGCAACACTGCCTAAACCCTCCCCTCAAAGTGCTGTTTTACAGAAGTATATATCTATACATCTTGTCATAGAAAACCTCACAACAGAGCAGGGCATGGACATGAGGACCTATTTCAAACACATGCAACTTTAACATGCCACTGGATTCCATCCATGCTGAAATGGGGGGTGGGGGGGGAAACAAAATTACTGAGGGGTTCCTTGAAACTCTGGCATTCCCATAAAATATCTCCGTTGTAGGGGAAACCGTTGTGTAGAATTTCAGGGGAAAATCAAACTTCATGTCACTAAAAATATTAAACTGTTCCAATATGTAGATGATATTTAAATCACAATGCAGTTCCTACCAATTCATTGCTGAGATCATAATTTTCACATAACTTTTAGTAAAATGAAAGTCTTATTTTTAAGAGCACGCAAAGATACGGGGACCAAAACTGTACTCATAATACCACTAGGTGCTGAAAATACCTCAGGTAACTAATTTTTTTAAACCCAAAGCTTCAAGTAATGTTGAAGTCAAGTTTGCTTGTTGTAACAAATCAAACCTAGTAACCGCACATTACAGAATATGCAGAATTTGGAATAGCAATTTGTCCCTCAGTTCATAACTCAGAAATTGAGAATATGGAAAGATGTTGCAATGTGGGAGGGTCCTACTAATAAAGGTCATTATAACTCCTGGCTCCAGAGCTCTACGATCTAATATCCTCCCTGGTGGCTCTATGATATGCCCATGCATTACACTTCTTGTTGACAGCCTGTTGCCTTGGAAATATTTCATTATTTCAGTTTTTCCATTTGTAGACCCTTGGCCTTGTGATATGAAGGCCATCCTATTTCATATTTCCGATTATCATTTAAGCAATCTTGCGGAGCTATTTATATATAAGCAAGTGTTAGACAACACATATCATCATTTATCACTCTGTGTTTAAGCTTACAATGTAAGAAGAAATACCTCCAAAAAAAAAAAAAAAAAAAAAAGGTCTCCACCACTACCTTTGACTTTTTAAACCAAAAGCCCCGTGCTGCTGGAATATGCTTTGGAAACCAGCATGGGCACATCACAGGCTTGACACTTCTATCTGTCTAATCTTCTTGGTTATACATCCACATAGTGGAAAGGCTCTGTGGTAGTGCTATATAATTTGCAGCCTATTGGAGTTTAAAGAAAAATCAAGCAAATTTAAATATACAAGGTTTTCAACTCCTTCTCTCAGGCTCTAAAAAGCACTTTCTGTGTGTAAGAGCCACAGAAATTTAAGCAGTAAATAAAAGAGTAAGCTTAAAGAGTGACCAAAGACATTATTAAGAAGAAGCTTCTTTTTCCAAAACTTATTCTGTAAACAGTATTGGAAGGAAATTACTTCTGTTCTGTATGACTAAACTCAGGTCAGATATTTTATAAATCAACAAGACAATTCAAAAGATACATTTTTTCTATAGAAGTTTTTGATTACTAGTGTATTTGAAAAGCAGTAAAGGGTAGTGCCTATAAATGCCTTTATGAAATTGATGATTTGGAAACCATTTTTTTAAATAAATGAGAGGATATCCCTTAAAGCATGTCCACAGAAAGTCATCTTTTATAAACATACATATGTTCAACCATTACAGAGAAATACTACTACTAACCAACAAGTTCCAGGCACAAAGTGAACATATAGGTGAAATGACTCTACGTAGTCGAAGCAAATAACTATGAAAAACACCCCCCTCCTGAACAAACCATCTGACTTTCCATTTCTCATTACAAAACCAAATCAACTAACATGTGTAATGTTTACACTTAAAGTGTTAAGAGCATTTAAAGCCCTGATAACAAAGTGAACCCTCGGGGTATAAGACAACTGTTTGGATAACGGGCCAAGTTTGTGGTTATTACTGTTTGAAACATTTAGTTTATAACTCCTTCTTTCCCCTATACTGCTCCTTCCGCCCCCTACCTCATTATTACGCCTCCCTCTCCTTACAGGTAAACCTTCTCAGATCCAACCTTTAAAATGACAGCATCCGAGCTGAACAAGAAGATGCTATTAAAGGGCATTAAATTAAATACAGTATATCCTCCTACAACTTCAATCAGAATTTCAGACCAAGTGTTATTTAGTTCAGCTCTCAAGTGGAGCAGAATAACAAATCGCGCACTTTGATTTACCTTCTTCGAATGCCAAATGGAGACAGGTGATAAAGAACGCGCTCATGCACAGGCTATGAAGTTTCCTCTAGAAATTAATTCTATCTTCAAGATTCCTATCTCAGAAAAATTCCCAAAATGGCACACAAATAGGCCTCTGCTAGAGAGATTACTGGGGCCATCCCAGTAAATACATTTACTACCCACAGAAGTGGGGAAGAAGGAAGGGTGAAAGGGAGGAAGGAAATCAATTACAAACTTCTGATCTCAAATTCCATTCATCACCAGGTAAAATTTTAAAAATAATAATGATGAAGAGACCTGCACAACACTGTGTAAATTCTTTTCTCTCCAAGATAGAAAAGAGTAAAATACTTAATATGTGAATGCTTCATAAAGCACTATACTGAGCATTCCTTTTAGCTAGTATGAGTTGTCAGACAGTTAAGGCTATACACATTCAAGATCTTTAAAAACTGCATTATGCATGATTTATTCTCAGGTATATAATTTATACAGAAATTATCCAGAGTTTAGAATTAGTCACTGATGCTCCTACTTAACAAAATTATTTCCTTAATCCTGACAATTCTGCTGTCCCCATTGTATGAAGGAAACAAGCAACAGAGCAATTGAAGCTTTGTAATGAACAGCTTGTTTAAAGATCTCTTTACCTTCTTTTGATGTAAGCTATAGAGTAAATGCTAAATCGTATCCAAAATAAAACTTCTCATGTAATAATAATTAAATCTTGCAACGACTAAGGACTTCCCTCATTTTTTTTCTCAAGTTCACTTATGCCTNATAAACCAAAGTCTAACATTTCATACTTCCTACTATTTCCTCTTCGGAGACAGAAAAAGATACTTTGCTTAAACCAATATGCTATATGCAATTAATGTCATTAACGCTGCCAATTAATAGCAAATAGGATTCCAAACAAAGTAGGCTGGGTGGACAGCAGGAGGGAAAACCANAATGCCATTCACGTAAGACGGTTAAGGATATTTTGAATACAAACTCCCTTTCCTTTTAGCTTTAGTTTAACTAACTTCAAACAGACATGCTCGGCTGAGCCCCTTGCCTGGATATGCAATTCTCACCAGGAACTTTTTTAAACACAGATCCCCGAACACTAACTAACGGGGCATAGATGTTCCAACTGTTGGCACATTTTGAATCTCGCTGTTTACTTGCTAATTTGGATTTGAGGGTTTTCTTCTTCCGTTTTCTTTTCTTTCTTTCTCCCCCGCCCCACCCCCCCTTGGGGGAGCAAGGGAGTGGAAAGGAGGGCAAGATGAGAGCACAGCAGGGCAAAGCTGGAGACCCACAAGTTGCCAAGGCTAAGGGCGCAGCCTGGGCGGCGGGGAGGAGGCGGCCGCGCGCCTCTCTGCGCCCGGCCCGGCCTAGCTGCTCCGCGCTCAGA
>NW_027531562.1:1490438-1494003 GCF_008692635.1 Crocuta crocuta
TATTTCTGGGCATTTTCCAGCTGCTTTGCTCCTGAGCGCTCTCTCGCACGCAGACACACCCCCCCTTCTCTCTCCCCAACTCTCTCACTCCCCGTCTCTCTCTCTCTCTCTCTCTCTCTCTCTCTCTCTCTCTCTCTCTCTCTCTCTCTCGTTGGGGGACTGGGAAGCTCGGCTGCCAGCGCAACAACGCCACTCAGTTGCAGTTTCGAACACTTCCCTTCTCGGGAGTATGTCAGCCCGGGAGAAAGAGGCGGAGCGGAACTGGGAGCCCACGGAAGCGGCCTCGGACAGGACACCGTCCCGGGAGCTCCTTCCGAGACCGTGGAAATAAACGCGGGTGGGAGTGCGCTGACCCAGCACGGGAGCCACGAGAGCCCCGTAGGCGAGCGCAGCGGCTGCTCTGGCACCTTGTGGCTCCGGCGCTCTCACCAACATTTCCTCACCCGGAGCATCTGCATTATTCACCCGCATACACGTCTGCAGACCCCGGGGTTCACAGGTGAATCCCCAGGAGTTTCAACGCAGTCAGATACAAATCCCTGTCCCCACTGGGCTCCTGGCACCTGAGACCAGACCGGACTACGGACCCCTCTCTTGTTTCCCCACTTTACAGCTCAGCGAGGCCTAGAGAAAAGGCCACTCAATGAAGGGCCAGTGCCGGAATCCTATTCCCTGGGTAGACCCTGGTCAGAGCGTCCGCTCCATTATACCTTACTCTGCTGGATGTGGGCAGCTTTTCAGGCAGAGACTTGGGTCAGTCATGTGTCAACCGGGAAAGCAGAAAGGACTCCCAATGCATTTCCACTTGGAATAAATGAAAGAGCCACACGGAAAACATCACTCATAGGCGAGGCTTTGCATTTTACTTTAAACTTAAGGGGGGAAAAAATAGACCTGAAAGGGGTTCCCATTCGGCCCTATCGGTCCTACCGTTACCAGTAAAGTGTGACTGGGAGTTGGAAACTTTGAAAACACAAGAGTTTTTCGTTGCAGAGGCGTTTAATCTGCATGATGGTGTTTGAGTTCTCTTTGGAGTACACTCTACAGGTAGAAGATGAGAGTGATTGAAAAATGAACTGAAGTGGAGAGTACGGAGTACAAGATATACATGGGCTGGCAGGGAGGGGGAAAAGTTGCCAGTTGGAAGTTTTGGCTCCAGGACAGCCAGCCTAAGGTGTCTCTGCCCAGAGATGACAAATGAGAGAAGCTGTGTTCTCCCAACAGGCCACTTTAGCTTCAAACCNACTTAATGCAAAAATACATTTTGGTAAAATGATGTGTCACCATTTACTGTAGCAAGCATACCCAGGTCTTAAAGTGGAAACTAAGTCTGTCCCTCAAAGCCTCTGAAGCCTAACATGCTGGTGGCCCAATGAAGTAGTGCCAGAGGACAGGGGACTCATGACTCAAATCCTCCCTTAAACATTTGGCTTATTCTCCTGTCCCCAAATTAACAAAAATTAAAGGCAGTAACAGGTGTCAACTGACTAATGAAACCAAAGAAAGGTCCATTTTCCACAGCTAGCACCTTCTCTTCGATCACTATGACTGAACATAAAAAGAGAGGAAGGAAATAATACATCCAAAGGCTAAAGTTTAGACTTGATTATTTTTAAAGCTCTAGTCTTTAGAACCACAGTGGGATTCAAAGACCCGATAAAGTAGCCCAGATTCAAAGATAAAGGTAGAAGGCATCAGTGGAGCTTTAGGGTGGGAAGCTATGGAGGATTCCCCCTGGAGGCTCCTGACTTGTAGAATATTGGCCCTGGGAAGATCTTTGTGGTGAAGGACATCAACACTCTGAGGGCAAGCCTCAAGGCTGAAAATTCATGACCACTTCTTACGCTCCATTTATATCTCATGGATTCCTTGGAGGCCTCTGAAATTGTCCAAAGGTCATCTGACATTTCTGGCCCTTGACTCCCTATGTCACAGACCATACTATTGTGACTATTGCCTGCACCTGCTAGGTAAAGTGACCACCAGACTATATTGTCATTTAAATGTTTTGTGAGTGACCAAAAAAACCTTACCTGAACCACGAAAAGGAAAAATCTAATTCTTTTCTAGTCCTTTATGTTTGAAAGATTCCCAGATCTTTTGTATTAAAGGTTCTTGTAATCACTGAAGTAAAACAAGACTAAAATAATTTAAATTTTAAAAATCCCTTTGACGAGAAATAGCCTGTTTTTGAGTTATTTTCTCAAGACTCCCTTTTTAAAACTTCTGACAGCACTCAGAGCATATAATGAAGTCTTCTACAGAATATTTGCAGTCCTGGGCATCAACTTGGAAAACAGTGTGTTATGCAAAATCTGCTCTGGTCGCTGGGCCATTGGTTAGAAAGCACAAAATATGGCAGTGATAGATTATCTTAACCTTTTCAGTTTAAACACTGTTGGTTCGAATCAAAAGTTCTCAAATCAATGAAGTTTGAAATACAAGGTAAAAATAGGGACTGTTATTTGAATTATGCATTGTGTATATTTTAAGTTAAATGCCATCGGCAAATCTCTCAGATATTTAATTGTGTGCAATCTGGGAAACACAAATATTTAATTTCACACGTTCACGTGTTCTTTTTTCTTCCTTCTATAAGACGGAGCCCTACAAATGGGAAGCTTACCTTTCATACTACATTGTTAGTTTTCCTCAACACATTTTTGTGGATTACATTTTTGATAAAATCTTGGAAGGTTACAACTTGTCCTTAAGGGAAAACTTTAGGGTTCTAGAACTGTTGGTGGTAGCACACTCCCACCCACCCCCCACTTCCTTTCCTAATGAATCAAAGAATATTTACTAATTCAATGTCATAACTATATTTTATTAAATATCTATAAATGTTTGGGAGAAATGCAAACAAGTAATACTTTAAAACTTCCTTCTCACCCCCTAAGCCTAACTTTGTAAAATTTGCTTCCTAACTGGCATCTCTGAATCTTACGCATTTGCATTATAATACATTTAAGATGAATACTTAACAGCGCCGAGGAGACTCGGATTTCATGCTGTATTTCCCTGTAGTAACAGGTGACATGATAACACTATTATGTAGAATTGCGAGTATACAGCTACACGTGAAAATCGTTTCCATTCTGTTTGGAAACAAATGATCAATCAGTCTCCCGTGATCAATTGCCCCCCGGGCTACCGGTCAGCGCGGGTCCGCACCCGGCAGAGGCAGTGAGAAAATTCCGCGGAAGGGGACGGGGATCCCAAACTTTGCAAAAGCACCTTGTGCTTGTGTCTACGACTTCGCTGCAACTCCTGGGCTACGCAGGGCTGAGGTTCTGGATTTGGGGCCAGGCAGAGGGCAAAGGATGATTTCACTTCGCCAATAACCTGGAGTGCCTTTCAATCCGAATTGTGAATTAATTTTTTCCTTCTCATCTGTAGGACGAGGAGCAAGCGAAGTGAGCCTGACGATGAGCATGTGTGTTGTAACGCATAAAACAGGAGGCAAAGTGAGTCCCACCCCAGCACCCCGGGGCGGGGGCACTAACCCAGCCCAGGCGGGACTACTCACCGCTGCTGGTAGGAGGTGATGCCCTGGACGTTCTGC
>NW_027531562.1:1494058-1495527 GCF_008692635.1 Crocuta crocuta
GTGCGAGGGACTTGCAAACAGCAAAACGTGTCAGGGTGGGGCCTTTTTTCCCTTTTGGGGGGCGGTGGTGCTCCCCCCTCTTTCCAGGATGTTGCTCTCACTGGCTGCTCCGGCTGCGCGGCGCGAGCCCAGCTGAGGGAAGAAGGGGAGGGGTGGCGGAGGAAGGATGCACCGGGAGGCTTGGGGAGGACTTGCCCGGTGCAAGGGAATGACGGGCAGGGGAGGGTGCCTTTCTTTCCCGCCCCCTCTGCGCGCACACACACACACACACACACACACACACACACACACCGCGCACTTCCGACCCAAAGTGCACGACTGAGGCGCGCTCTCTCCCCTCTTTTCTCTAGAGAAATAACCACCATCCANGTGGAGCCAGGCACCAGCCTGCAATCCCATTAGTGAGCCGCGGCCACTGTGCGCGGCGGAGAGGCGCTTTGATGTGCGCGCAGCGGGCTGGGGTGGGGGGGCCGCGAGCACTAGGAGGAGGTGCGGGGGGCGTGCGAGGGACTTNCGCACTTCCGACCCAAAGTGCACGACTGAGGCGCGCTCTCTCCCCTCTTTTCTCTAGAGAAATAACCACCATCCAAGCAGGCTCGCGCCTCCCGCAGCTTCCAGCAACCTGGACTAAAGCCCGCTTGTGCAGGAATGGGGGCTCAGAGCTTCCCCTCCCACCCGGGACCCCTCTCTGCCAGTCTTCTGCACACCAGGCAGCGCGGGGGTTGCCAATTGCAAGTTGGACTACTAGAGAACTTGATGCTTATCGAGGAGGGATGGTGTGCAAAGGAAAAGGGGGGCGGGCGGAGAAGCCGCTTTTGTGCAATGGAGTTAGTTCCCTTTATAAAAAGGGACTCCGCTCGCTCCTGGTGGGCGGGCAGGTTAGTCTTGGACAAACTTGTGAGCGGGGGAATGTAGGTCTAGCTAGAGGGATTCGGGTGTGCTCCCGACGACCCATCTCTACACGCCCTTTTCAAACGCTGAAACGAATAAATTAGCAGCCACAACTGAGGCGAACTCTGCAAATTCCAACCACCAGGGAAACAAAAAGAGAAAACACGTGCATTTATTTCTTCGTGTCTCCCAGTTACTTCTCTGCATTGTTACATCGGTATTTCTTAGGGGATGAGGAGGGACGCTGGTGAATTCGGCGCGCCTTTTTAATGACAACTTGCACTCCTGGCCCGATTAGTAGGTGGGGGCAGTGGGAGTGGAACGTTTCCCCACCCCCTGCCCAGGACCCCCTGTTGCCCCACTTCCTCCCTCTTTCTTCCGGCTTGAGAGCCGGGACCGGAGTTGCGGGGAGAGGAACGCAGCCCTTGCGGGACGCGCGGCTCCGTGCGGGCTCCTCTCTGCTGGCACGCACCCACCCGCGACCCACTTTGCCGGTGCTGATGTGGGTCTCCCCGTCTCGCTCTCTGCTCCCCGCACGCCGAACCTGCGGCCGGGCAGCCGGGGTGCGAGCGGCCGCC
>NW_027531562.1:1495569-1581508 GCF_008692635.1 Crocuta crocuta
GGGGAGCCAGCGGCCGCCGCGCCCGCCGCACGAACCCAAGTTGGGCTAGGCAGAGCGTGGTGACCGCGGCCGCGCTGCCCCGGCCCTTGGCCAATAGCGCCTCGCCGGGCGAGACACCTGCTTAACCCTTTGAGCCTGGGGCGCAGCCGGCGGGTGGGGACCCAGAGGGGCAGGGCGGATTGGCCAGAAGTTGCCAAGGCCGAGAGCCGCAGACCGCCCAGCCCAGCGCTCCCGCACACGGTCTAGGGGCCAGATGCCCGCCCTAGCGGCAGAGCTGGACGTCCCCTTCCACCCCCACGGCTCTCGGCAAGCACCGAGCGGCACAAAGGCCCGTCCGCACCCCAGCGGCGTCCCGCGCCTGCCTAGGCAATCTCTGCACTCCCCTAACCCGAGTCAGTTTCCGGAGGAGCCTCCCGCGCCCGGCAGCCACAGGGAGACAGAGGGAGGGAGCCCCAGCTCTCGCTGGCCGGGCCCACGGCGCAGCTGCGTTTCCATTTTCCTCTCAAAGAAAATGCTTTGGACGGCAGATAATACCAGGAGATATGAAACTGCTTCGTCCCCCCACATGTTGCACGTAAAAAGAATCGTAATGAGCATCTGTGGCGTGTGCTAAGACTCCCAAGAGTTAGTTGAAGACCTAACCCAGGTCCTGACTCCTTCTTCCTGGAAAGGGGTCATTTTCTAGTTTCGCGGCATTTCATTCGCAGATACTTGCTTTTCAGAGGCCAAGCTCAAGGTTGTTGAAAGGGGTAGGGTGGGTGTTGAGAGAGTGAATGGACTGAGTCCACGGATAGCCGCCTTGTAAGGATCTGGTCACAGATGTAGGTCCTTGTAGGAGCACCTCGGCCAGGCGATGCTGGTTGACTTGGTCTCTGAGTCCTCTCCTCCCTATCTCTCATCTTCAGGACCGGATCTGAAGCGAGAGATCTCAAAAGATATCATTCGACTCCAAGCTGGCTTTCCAGTTGAAAGAAATGGGAGTTCATTGCGATTCTAGAGAGGTCAGGAATGTTTCAGGGGTTGGGGAAAGTTCTCCTCTGACAGCAGAGGTCAAGGCCGGCAGGCAGTACTGTTGACCAAAGGAAGCCAAGTAAATGGCTGAGGAATCAGGCTAAAAATGAACACAGATCCAGGCCAGGCCGTGGCTTTCTCTAAAATAGCATTTGTCTGAATTATTGGCCATTGTGATGCTGGGCCTGCCACCTGATATCTAGGTCAGCCAGTTGATGGAGGCTTCCAGCAAGCAGGCCCAGCTTGCATGTGTACTTTGACTCCAGTAGCATAATGCTGTATTCCAAGCTAGATCTCATTGATCCAGAGGCACTCCCAATGTGCCAAAGCGGGAAACCCTGTTTGGCCAAAAGAGCAGATTTTTTAGATGACTTTCCCTTTTAAAGTGTTTCTGTATAACCAACAGTGATATTTAATTGTGTGCAATCTGGGAAACACAAATATTTAACCAATGATCCAATATCGTGGTTCTTCTTTGTTTCAACACAATTCTATGAATAGAAAAAAAAAAAAAAAACAGCGATTGTATTTTATGAACTACTTATTTTCCAGAATAGTTGGTTTGGAAATGTGTGGCTCGGCTTCACTTCCCTTCTGGAGGGCAAGTTTTTCTTGAAAGCCTAAAGGGCAAAATTGTCCCAATAGAAAGAATATGTGAGATCTGTTGTTAGACGGTTAAGACTAGACATGCTGAAGCTTACTTCAATTATATTTTATTTTATTAAAAGAGAGTTTAATGAGTACATTCAACTTCAAAGTTCCAAGCTGTCAACCCCATATTTAAGAGAATTAGTATAGCTCCTGGCCTCCAGAAACTTTCTTTTCCAAAATAGAAATACACAGAATACTTGAAGAAGGCTTGCACAATAGGTTGCCTTAGAATGCATATAAATCTGTTTCAATATTTTGTCTTTAAATGTGCAATTCCAGAAGTTGGGTTTGCATGCATGAGCGACAAACTCCTTATTGGAGCTGCTTATCTCCATGTTCATTAAGGACCTTAAGCAAAATATAAGTTTAGTCACTCATTAGTAATTCAGATTTCATTACTGTACTCTTTCAGTTAAAATCTTTACATGCTGGCAGCTGTTTTTGAAATATTTTGAAACTTGTTTTGGCACCCATTTAACTAAGAGGGCTCCAGTTAACATTAAACTGTATACTTTCTCATTTTATATTCTCCTTCTCCTTAAAATCTATATATTACTGTATGTACAAATCTAGAAAGATTTTTATGATGCCTTAACCATCAATACATACATGTGATATATACACAGCTACCACCATTACATATTTACATCTTCATCCTTGTTGTCAGTGTAAAACTACACCTTTTGCTCATATAATAAAAATATCTATTCCCTGGAAATTAATTTCCATATACTTAGAGTTAAATGGTTTGACTTTGAATTTTCACTACTGGCTGTTAAAAGCTACCAATGACAGGTAGGAGAGAGGGGTTACACAGCCTGATTGTATCTAATGTTTGTGTTACTTTGGTCAGATACTTAAGAGGAAAATAAAATAGTACATAGAGATCAGGAGAATATAAAGCAAAATAAATAAATAAATAGAAAGAAAATACGGTATGTCATGAATACGGTAAGAGATGTTTTACTCTGAAATGTTGAGTGTTTTAGCAAAGTGATCACAGTACAATGACATATTATTTTTCTATTCAAAAAAGACAAAACAAAAACAAAACCTCCTGTGATTATATTTACTATAATCTATGAGATGAGTCTTCATTGTAGGAAGAGCTGTGAGTTAAAATGAAGATCCCAGCATACCGTGGGAAGGATATTTTACATTCTGTAGAGGGGTTAAATATTTGATTTAAACAATTTTCCATCTTTGCTCCTCAATCCAGACTGAATTCAAGCTCTTACTGTTAAATTTGCCATGCTATTAATATGTCCTCTAGCCTGTTCAAAAGCAAGACTATAATGTCAGGGGAGGGGGGAAAAAAACACAAACTTAGCAATATACACTTTCTTGATATTCCAGAAGAGAAACTAAGGAATTAAGAGAGAATATCTAATAAATCATTATTTATAATATATGTATGTTCATATATAATATATAAGGAGAGTACTGAGAATTTTTCATATTAATACTACCTATATCAAATACTGAATATCTCAAGCTATTATGCTAAACTAATTCTCAGAAGACTTTATAAATATATAGCTAGAAAGAGAAGAGATTTATTTAAGAGAGGAAATCCTTTAGCTATTTTTTAAATTCAGCAGCAGACAGTAAGGGAAAAGGAATTGTTAAAAAAAAAAAAAAAAGGACTGAGTGGGAAAGGGTCTCAAATCCTTATGCTTTTTTTCTTTTTAGTTACAATACTCACATGTTGTAGCACATATTATTCCAAAGTGTCTGCAAATCAATTGAATCTAATATTTGTAATTTTTAGGGGAATTTTAAAAATCTACCTGTCATTATAAAGGAATCACAAACGTTGGTTCTAGTTGTTTCTTCTGTCATCATGATTAGAATTTGCACAGAGTCCCTAAGTGTGAGTTGGTACTTGCACCACAAGTCCAGAGGCCACGCACCTTTGTATTTCAGTAAAAATTATACCTCGTGCTAACTGGAAATTTCATTTGTTTGATTTGGTTCCTCCAGGTAGGCATACTTATTTAGCCAATGAAGTCTTTTCTTCACTGAATTTTTGAGTGAACTTAATCATTATTAATTCAGTGACTGGTTGTTTGAAGGAGTGGCAAATTGTTTTGGATTTTTTTTCCCCAAAATGAAAACAACTACTCCAGATGAGATTTTGCTTGATATTTTCATTTTCTGCAGGATATTTTATAAACCTAATCACACAGCAAATCAAAGGAATGGTTTTATTATACTCCATTTTGAGTCAACCATTCTGTTTCTATTAAACCTCTAGGTTTCTTCACTTACAAGAATGATTCTCGAACTTTCATGTGCATCAGAATCACAATAAGAGCTTATTAAAATAGAGATTTGGGGCGTTACCTTTACAGGATCTTATCCAGTAAGGTAGGGTGTGGTAAGGAGAGAAAGCTAATAATTTGCATTTCTAACAAATATCTAGGTGCATATTTGAGAAGCAGTTAATTGCAATGTTTACTATACAAAGTTAGGTTGGGAGGTCTGGATTCAGATCCTAACACTACACACTGATGGAATGGGCGAGTGATTTAAATTTGCTCAGCTTCTACAACCTAACATGGTATTAATTCAACCCAGCAAAAATGGATTTTCCTATGTGGTGGGAATTCAGACATAGTTCCTTCCTTCAGGGAGCAAGAAGTTGATTAGCAGAGATAAAAACAAAGAAATGAATTGCAAGAAAGTATCCTAAAGGCAACAATAGATTCATCTGTAAAGCACAAAAGTGGCAAGTGGGGGAGTTTAGGAATTGAACCAAATGAAAAGTAACAAAATATGGTCAGGAGCTTGGGGTGAAAATCATGCTCTCTGGGTTTGAATACAGTTCTGCCTTTTACAGATCTTGAGAACCAAAGTGAGTATATAAAGTACTTAGGACAGTTCCTGACTCATGTTAATTACTCATAAACATGAGTAATAAAATAAAAAATAAATTAAATTTAAAAATAAATAAATAAATAAAAAATAAAATAAAAAAATAAACATGGAAAAATCTCTAAATTATCTTCCAAGATGTCTTCCTTGAAGATGGGAAAGGTCTTGATAATTACCCAGATAAATTATGCAATATTTACATGCTCTATTTATGAATGTCAACAAGTCTAAAGAGCTATTTATTTTTTAATTTTTCTTTTTTTCTTTTTAATTTCTTAATGTTTATTTTAGAGACAGAGAGCATACAGCATGAGTGAGGGAGGAACAGAGAGAGAGAGAGAGAGAGAGAATCCCAAACAGGCTCCATACTCGGTGAAACCCAACTTGGGGCTGGATTCTACCACCACGAGATCATGACCTGAGTGGAAATCAAAAGTCTGATGCTTAACTGACTAAACCACCCAGGTGTCCTTTTTTATTTTAAAGTTTATTTATTTACTTAGAGAGAGAGAACGAAAAGAGGAGGGGCAGAAAGAGAGGAAGAGAGAGAATCCCAAGCAGGCTCCACGCTGTCAGTGCAGAGCTCCAACCTACGAACTGTGAGATCATGACCTGAGCCAAAATCAAGAATGAGTCGCTTAAGTGACTGAGACACCCAGGCACCCCAATAGACATACCCCAAATGTTTATAGTGGTTATCTATAGGTGGTGGATTGGCAGTGATTTTTCTTTTTTCCACCGCCCTTACTTATTTTCTGTCTTTGAGGCATTTAAAACTAGATCAGAGAGAATTTCAGACTCACCTTTGGAACAACTTACTCTCATTTTTGACTACTTCAGTTTTTTTCTTTCTTTTTAAAAGTCTGAGACCACAGAAATATGTAATTTTTCCATTAATTTCATCAGTTATTTTTGATCAGTTTAAACTTTTTCAGGTACATGTCATTTCAATTTTAGTGAAAAAGTCTATAAAATGATACTAGTTATTGATAGACGTGAGAGGACAGCCAACTGGGAAAAACCTTCTGTTTTAAATGTTTATTTATTTATGTTGAGAGAGAAGGAAAAAGAGAGAGAGAGCAGGAGAGGGGGGAGAAAGAGAGGAGAGGAAGAATCCCAAATCAGTGCAGAGCTGATGTAGGGCTCAATCCCAGGAACTATGAGATCATGACCTTAGCAAAAACCAGTGTTGGATGCTTACCCGACTTAGCCACCTAGGTGCCCTTTTTCATTGTAGAGTTTATTTATTTATTTTGAAAGAGACAGAGAAAGACAACAAGCGTGAACGGGGTGGTGCAGAGAAAGAGAATCCTAAGCAGTTATTTATTTTAAACTCTAGGACAATATATCTGCAGTTATGAATGACTAATTGTTTTTTATCAAAATCAAGAAAAGTAACAGATAAAAACACTGCAAGTGTTCCATGGAGTTTGGTACCCTTTTGTAAAGGCTTCAAGTTCCACTTTACACAAAGGGCAGTACAATTCTAGCATTGATCATGTGCAAGATGTGTAGAGGCATAAAATAAAATAGCTTAATAAAGTGTGAATACAATACTATTGGTTATTAGTGGGAATGAAGACATTGGTTTTGTTTTGTTTTGGGGGTTTTTTTTGCCCATCTTTTGGAATGAATGAGGGTATGGTTTGCTGTAATCTTTCACCAGAATATCCCTAGTACCATCAATCACAACTGTTTTTGTCTTAAGTCCCCTTTAACTCTTATGTGTTTTGGGCCCAGTCAAAGAGCTTAGGATGATATATATCACGTTTATAAACATTTAATGCAGTCAAAATTTAAATACATGTAAAATGTCTTATTCATCAGGTCATTTTAAAATGATAAAAAGTGATGACCTCATTACATGTTAACATTTTTTTTATTAAAAATTAACTATTTTTCCCCAAACAAAAAAAAAAACAGAAGAGTGATTCTGTTTTTTATTGTTTTGTTTTTTGGTTTTCTCAAATACCTGGCTCAGTATAAGATAGTCAGACTCCCATATCTCTTCCGCATTCAACCTGTTATAAGATGTTGTTTTGGTTTAAGTAGTGAAGAAAATTCAGTTCACACAGAGATATGTATGAATACTAAAGGATTAATAATTGTGGTTATTCTTCTTTGTTATTACACCAACACTCATTAAGTAGTAATTTCCTTACCTCATGCATGTTGTCATGTTGTCAGGCCCAAGGGATATTCCATCCTTGTCAGGAGGAGTGCTAACCTTCTCTCCTTTCACACAATACAGTAGTGATTTCGTAAAAGTTAGCTGTACTGTAGAATCTGGAATTACAATAAGAAATTTGTTATATTCTAATCATTGAAATCCATTGAACTATAGATTGTTATTTGGTTCATGCATGAGTTTGTATCGTCAAGCAGTGATGATTTTTAAAACACTTTGTATTCTGCAAATCTTCCAAATGTTAACACATTTCATTGCACAACATCAGAAAATCACATTTATTAAGATCACTACCAATCTGATCAGTAAAGTCTTTACGTATTGGGAAGCGGTCAAGGTCACGATAGCAAATACAAGCTTCCTCAATACTAATTTTCACTTGGAATCTCAAATATTATTGGCAACCAAACCCTGTCAGTTGTATCTTCAAAGTGATAGACACATTTTATTCGCTTTCAAGAAAATGTCTGCCAAATACCCACATCTGAATAACCATAGTGTGTCAGTTATATTTTCAAGTATAAATAATGTTCCATGAAAAAAATGGCTAGTTCAGCTCATAATTCAAGGAATGGCACAAGTTTTTTTTTCTTTCGATAGCACAAGTATTTTATTTTTTGAGAGAGTTAGAAATTTGCAGTGAAAGTGTCTTATGTGTAATTCCCAATTCATCGGAAAGAATATTTTAAAGATATGTGTTTAAGGGTCCAGACTGACTAAAGTTAATAATTCTTACTGCTTCATCAAGGATATTCTTAAATGATACAGGCAGCTTTTACTGTGAATGTGTGGCAGGGAGAACACAGTGACTCCCAGTACAGCTTGATTCATGCTAACGCCGTTTTACTTCCCATTGCTTTGGCACCATTGGTTCAGACGTCCACAGTGAAGAAAGCAAATACTGTAACGTGTTAGTACTATTGTAAAACAGTGATACCCTGAGAAGCTCCTCAGCCTACACTTTGAGAACAGCCATCTGAATAGTAAGGAAGTCTCAAGTTGTTGTTCTTATGACCAATATATAAGAGGAAACGTTTAAAGTTTTCATTTGCTGTACACTTTGCAATTATGTATTGTTTTGCTATCAAATCATGAATAGATTATTATGAACATATTAGGATTTTGATTTTGAACAGAACTCAGAAATAGGTACTTTGTTTTCTTATACGGTCATTCAGGGAGTGAGCATAGTTTGGAGCAAAGCAGTTCAAATACTTAATGTTAGAACTCTGGGAACAGGAAATTAGTGTTCCCATCATTTTCCACACAAAAAAATGAGAAAACAAAAATCAGAAATATGCTCCCGAAGGATGGAAAGATGAAACACAGAAGGAGCTAGATTAAGTTCCATAACAGAAAGTTTTCCATTATACAGAAACTAAAGAGGACCACCTTCTGAGGTCTGAGCACCCCTTACTTGGGAGGTATTGTAGCAGAACAAGATGACCACCTTCTAGGAATTCCAATGAAGAAATTTTTCATTAGGGGTATTTAGGGTCAATGTCTCTTAAGTTTGTAATTTTTATACACATAATCTTTAATTATATTATCTCTATACCACAAGCAAAACATCATAAGATTGTTTTCAAAGTGTTGTACAATCTTTCTAATATGGTTTACACAGGCAATCACATTTTAATTATCATTTATCATATTCTTTATCATTATTCAAAGTCTTGTTCGAAATGAAAAAACAGGCTTATTGTAAAAAGCAGCTTCATTTTCTCAAAACCCGCAATTCAAGAAAAAAAGGAGAAAAAAATCTGTAATTTAAGTATTTACAGTAATTAATTTTGTTTAAGTACCCTGGACAGCTGCTTGAGATACAGACCAAGTAGGAAGAGGTAACTGAACCTTTTGAAATTAAATCACTGCTTGTTCTTAGTGATTCATAATCAAAGGCTTATCTCAAAAAGATGATAAATTGCTAAAGAATTAATCATTTAATATATCATTTAAAATAATCTCGTTCAAGAATTGTATCTCAGCTGTCAGATACATATTCGATTAAAGTTTCAGAAGAAGCAACCACTTGGCTAACTTATTTACAGAGACAACTTTCCAGCGTTTGTATCTCAGGGGAGTCAAGAAAGAATGTCATCAGAGAAATCGTATCTGTGTATCTCTGCCCAAAGCTAAGACACTTAAAACTCTGCTGTAATTTTACTTGTTTTGACCAAGAGAAATGATCCCTCCTAAAAACTGATTTGTGTGGTCAAAGCCAAAGAAAACTAAAAACTTGAGGAAGATTCATTAAGAATTATATGAGGGACAATATCTAAGCAATTGTTCACATTTCAAAGTTTTGCCAATCTTATTCAGTTTTATTTTGGAGCATGATACAAAGTATTTTCACTCAGAAAATGCCTGTTGTCAAAGAACTTTGCTTATTATAATTTCCTCACCTTTCACTTATTCTAATAAAAAACACTGAACATTATAGAAGTAAAATATATTGTATCTGAAATCACTTCAGCTGTGTATAATAAAACCCAAAATAATAATTGCTTATATCAGATAGAAGTATTTGTCTCTCATGTAAATATTTGGAAGGTAGCCCAAGACAGATGTACCTGGATTATCGTGCCAGGACCTGGACTTCTTATGCCCTGTTTCTCCATCATGCCACAGCTGCTGAACTAATCCACACAATCCAAGACATCAGTTACCATAGCCACATGTAGGCAGCAGTACAGAAGTATCAGGAGTAAGGGAGAGAAGGGCATGGATCCTTTTCTTAAGAACATGCTTTAAAAGTGACACATACTGGGGTGCCTGGGTGGCTCAGTCAGTTAAGTATCCAACTTCAGCTCAGGTCATGATCTCAGAGTTCATGAGTTCAAGCCCTGCATTGGGCTCTATGCTGACAGCTCGGAGCCTGAAGCCTGCTTCAGATTCTCTGTCTCCCTCTCTCTCTCTGCTCCTCTACTGCTCACATTCTCTCTCTCTCTCTCCCTCAAAAGTAAATAAACATTTAAAAAAATTTTTTTAAAGAAGTGATACATAGCCACGAATGGCTGCAAGATAAGCTGGGAATGGAGTCTATGTTATAAAGTCATGTGGCCAGATAAAAATCATGAATTCCATTATTGCAGAAGAAGGAGCCAGTCCAACCAAGAAATCCACTTGAAATTAGGAGAGAAATAAACCAGAGAAGTAACTGTTCATGGAAGTTTATGAGGTTTACTTTCAAACAGTATTTATTTGAAATCTAATAATAACCATATTTTGAAGTATTCACCAATGAAGCTAAAATGCATTCTGATTGCCAATGAAGCCACAGAGAGAGGGACATAGGAATAAAATGTGATTGCATTTTTTTAAAGGGAAGAAGATGACAAATTTTTAAGTTTCAGATTAATAAGAAAGTTTATATTGTGAGGTGTAATTTTCATTTGATTTATGACTGAGTAGAACCCAGACAAATGTGCAAATATTATTTATCCAATAGTAATGTGGTAAACTATTGTTCCTTTGGCCCATTTTCAAAATAGGAGGGAGGGGTATCAAGGATCAACACTATCGCATGACCATGTTTATACTTTGTGGGATTTAGAGGGAACAAGGACTCTAGGAAGCCTCACCCACACCTTTCATTGAGGAAATGGTTGCTGGCATTCAACAGTTTGAGATTGAGAGAACTTGCTTGTGGTAATCTCAGATGTCCTTACCATCTGGCTCTGCACAAAGGCAAGAAACAGCTATTGAAAAACTTGCTGAATCCAACCATTCCCTACTAAAGACTCTTTTTACTTTCAACGCAAGCTTATTTTGAACTTTTATCTAAATTCCAACTTTCTTTTTAACTGTCACCATTTGAAGGTTACAAACTCAAATATTTAAGTAGTTTAGAAAGGTCCAGGAGAAGAAAAACTTGAATCAGAGCACTGGGACTTTAACATGGCCAAGAACTTAAGGGAAATTTCTTAACCTCTCAGGGAAGAGTTGCTTGCATTCATTTCCTTTCATTGATGCCTAAATATATTTCAATACTCCTTAAGCACCTACGTTCTGTATGCCAAGTATTCTTTTAAGCAGTGGATCTACAGAAGGATATAAAACAAAGCTGCTGCTAATGGAGCTTTCGCTGTAGGAGGAGGAGATAGAAATAAACAAATATCTGTAATAGTTGGAAAAGACAACTTCATAGCATTGTTACAAAGATGAATTAGGGCAAACAATAAAGTATTTATCCTAGTTCCTTACATAGAAACATACTTCTATTATCTATTATTGATACAACATGGATTTGGGAACAGTATGAATCAAAAAATTCAACTTTTCAATAATCATCTAAAATAGCGTGCCTAGTCTACATTGAAAGTGTTGTTCATATTATCTAAAAATTTTTTAATGTTTATTTGTTTTTGAAGGAGTGAGAGACAAAGCACGAGCAGGGAAGGAGCAGAGAGAGAGGGAGACACAGAATCTGAAGAAGGTTCCAGGCTCTGAGCTGTCAGCATAGAGCTCAACGCAGGTCTCGAATTCATAAGCCATGAGATCATGACCTGAGCCGAAGTCGGAGGTGGAGGCTTAACTGACCGAGCCCCCCAGGTGCCCCCCCCCCCCATTAGATAATTTCTACTTGGTTAAAAAAAAAAATCTTGCAATATCTAATGAAAATAACCCCACATTAAAATGACTTATACTCTTCCTTTCTTATTTGTCTGATTTGTTAGAGTAAAAATAATAATAATAATAAATATATAATACATGTATATATTAAAAATACCAAATAAAAATAATGGTGTTGAAATGGATAAAGAAATGAAAATGGAAAATTAATATTTCTTGGTTATCTACTGCTAGCTGGGCACTATGTTTGGCATTTGGTGCACACACTTTCTTTTAAAGCTTCTAACAACCCTGTAAAGTACCTATCTTTAGCCCCATGTTACAGATAGAAAAACTTTGTAAATTTCAACAAATTCATGTAAATGTTTGACACAACTAAAGAAAAAGACAACTAAAATAGCTTATGATTTTTAGTTGCCAGTTACTATTTTACAAATAATTAGCCACAAGTACTTTTTCTGTAAGAAGCAAAGGAATGTAATGCCACCAATGAGACTGAGAAGATAAGTGACAGTTTTTATACCTTAAGAACTCATTGTCCTAAAATAAATCAGGATTTAAAAAAAACTTTCCTGTTAAGTTCACTTAGTTATAATACAAAACAGTTATAACACTTTTGTTCAATTAGGAAAGCTCACAGATATTTTAGGAGTTTTTCCTATGAAGTAATGTGATCACAGTATAGATCAATAGTTCACTAGGAGTGTTCCCAGACAGTCTTCATTATCATCATAGAAACTTGTTAGAAATGCAAATTTCCAAGCCCCACCTAGTGAACGTAATCCTCTGAGAGGGGCCTGGCAAGCTGTGTTTTAACATGTCCTCTAGATTATTACTATGTTCCCTAAAGTCTGAAGATTACTACTGGTAACAAACAAACTGTATTAAGGATAATTACAATACTATTTTTTCTGAGTCAAGAGTCTCTCTTCTTGGCCTAAAAAATTTATGTCTTTGGTTTCCTCCCACGCAAAGAGAAAGCAGAAACCAAGACGTTCTTTTATAAACTTCCAATTTCAAAACAGTTTCCCCAAATCACCAATTTGGGAGCTGCGCTGGTAGTAAAACTGTAGCAAATATTTCAAAGGGAACCAAAGACCGGCCCCCTTCTTAAATTCTTCTGCTTCCAAAAGAGTAGGGGATATACTGCTAAGACTTAAGATCCTGAAAGCATCGAAGAGAAAACCAACAGAAAGAGAGAATACAGAGCCCTCGCAAATGTGCTTTAGAGACTTACTTTCCTACCTGGAGGGCCAGAAGGAGCAGGTCCTGTTCAATATGTAGGAGGCCAGAGAGCCGGATTGGTTTGTTAAAGCTGTCACTGAGATTAGAGCTTCCCGAAGCTCCTGTCCTAACATCAAGTCAATTTCTTGCTAAACTCTTTCTCATTTTAAATGGGAAAAAGATTAGACTGTTGAGTGCTTGGGGAAAAATATAAAACTGGCTGGTGGGCAAGCTTTCTTTTTTAAAGGAAAAATTCTCTAAGCCTTCTGAACTCAAAGAGAGCTTAATAAAAGTTACAGAAAAGTCTAAAATGAATGGGGGAAAAATGAGAGGGTAAGGAAAAGGAATCTAGATTCCTCTTAAAATCAGTGTTCCTTCTCAGTATCAGCACAAGAAAACTCTGAAGTTCTTGCTGAAGTACTGTTGACACAGAGGAAGAAACTAAAAAAAGAAGAAAAAAATCATTCAAAATAATATTTGGAGGCTTTAACTTCAGAATAAGTTGGGAAACATGACATAAAGGATCCAAAACAACACTTCATGTTCAAAGTGGCCATAGTTCTCACACGCACACTTGCCCTTCTGTGGTACGGACGCCCTTCCCTCTATCTCATCAGCAACTCTTTGGGTAGAGACCTGTTGCAAACTATAAGAGAAAGGGAGCAAAGAAGACTAAGTTGTATTTTCATAGGAAAGAGAGGATTCCTCAAGCTGAAATTATCACCCCAGTCTGTGTATCACTTGCACTACAGTTTTGAAAAATGAGCTAAGGTGAATGCCATTGAAGCAAAGGTTCTAGTGTTAGTTTCACCAAGCACTGGTGAGCAAGTTCCATGAACTAAGCTGGAGGAGAATCAAGTGATCTTGACACAGGTGGGCAATATAGACTTTAGCCCAAATCAAAATGTTACCAGATTATTTAGTTATTACTCACTGGGAGTTAAACACTAAGGTGAAGATAATAGTGCCAGAGGTTTTAAGGTGTGTGGGAAGGGGATGGTAATAATGCCCACGAAAGATAAAGAGATAGGAAACAGGGTTTGGCAAGGAAAGCCGGGATATAAATCCAGATAAAGCCACGATGTAGACCAGGATAAAAATCTGAGATTTGTGAAAGGAAAGTGGAGGAGGAAGGAAGAAGAATTGGTCAGAAAGAGTCTTAGACTGTGAAACATGGAGAATTAGAGCATGTGTCAGAGGAATCCCATGTTGGGCAGAAGTGGGCAGGTTCTAGTACTCATCCCCCCCACCTCCTCATATTGCTTAGTCATTGAGGCCCACCAGGGAAGAGTGTAGTCTTGGTTCAAAAGTTGTGGTATATTCCCAAGGCACTGCCACTGGAGGCTGCCAGCTATCTGCATTCCTTGAAGCTGAATGGCAAGTCCTTTCCTGAAGGGAGATGCAAGCAGTACAATTCTATGGTGGCCACAGGCCACCCTTGTGCCATATGGGATCCACTTCTTCATGTATTTAGCAGCTCTTCAGGATTCTTGTGGGTCTCTCTTCCTAAGACAAAACTGTAGTCCTTTTTGCAACTGGTATTCATCATGGCCCTTCTGTATTCTTCATTCTAAATTCTCTTTGCCCCCAGTCATGATTTCTATGGTCTTGATGGTTTTTCAAAAGTGTCCATTTATCTCTGGCAGATAGCTTGGACTTTGAAACTTAGGGTCCTGTGCTGAGATTCTCTGACTGGGGTTTGCCATCAACTCCACTGCATCTTTTCCACCACTGCCTGATCATATGGCCCAAGCAGCAAGACACATGCAGTTGGGCCCTGCTCTAAAACCCTGCACCCTGGTGTTCCAGCTGAAGTAGTATTCTTAAGTATGGAATGTGTTGCTTCCAGAACCCAAAGAAACTTACCAGGCATTGTGCTTCTTTCTTGGTTGTAGGGTATATAAGATGCACTCATTTGTATTTTTTTCCCTACTTTGCAAGGAATATCCTAGCATGTCTCTGACTGCTGAGTCCTGAAGATTTTACTGATATGATGGGCCCCTGAATCTTTATGTGGTTATTTTTTGTCCTCTAGGGTACATGTGCCTTACCAAGACTTTCAGGATATTAGCCACCTCTTACTCAACCTGCCTGATCTACATAATATCATCAATTCAATGGATAAAGTGATATTCTCAAGGATACTGGTTGGTCCACATCTCTTACGACTGTAACATGGTTTATATAGCCCTGGGGCAAAACTGTCAATGTATATTGTTGTCTATACCATGTGGACCAAGGTGAACTATCTCTGTCCATCTTTCTTTATTAGGATAGAAAGTGAGAAACATTTGCCAAATCAAAAGCCACGTATCATATCTTGAGGTTCTAACCAAAGTGAAATCCTATATTCCAAGATGGCACTCCTAAGTCAGTTAAGTGTTCTGTCCAGTCTTATGCTTTGGCTCCCTTTGTCCAGCATCCTCAAAATCTAATCCCAGGGATCCTCCCCCAGCTTCTGCTGGAATATACTTACTAGTTTTTGTAGCAAATTTAGGATAAGATTGCTTTCTCTATTGCTAGGCTCAGCATATCACTAGGGATTATTCTTAGATTTGATCCTAGTTATCAGCCTGAAAGTCACAAGTGGTGGAGGCAGATCTTAAGGGGAACCCTCCACTGCCTTGCTGGGAAGAAGACTCTGAAGTGTCTTCTCATATGGGAGACTTTGAGCTCTTGATAGTGATGGACAGACCCGTCTGCAGGCTCCAACGGTTCAGAGGTTTCGGGAAACAAAATCTTCAGGGGTATCTACTCTGATGCCCCCACACCATATGTCAAGCTTCTTAATTTTCCCAACAAGTGCCCTGATCATGACATTTGTCTCTGCTGAGCATTTAATCATCTGAAGCTCAGTGATTCTAACTCCAGAGTTTGGTTTTTTGCTTTTCTTGCTTTCCTTCCACAGAAGGTAAAGCCTGCTTTTGAAGCTGCCAAAGAGGTCCCTGGGACTTCTCTCTTAGTTTTCAATTTGGCAATTGCCCTTTATTATTCTTCTCTAGAGTTCCAATTCAGCCTAATAACAGCAAGCCAAATGTATTGTCCTCATATGCATTATTCCCCACCCATCTTGTACTCAACATTTTTCAAAGTCCTGAATCATTGTTGCAATCAGGGTGCTCCCCTCTACTGCATCACTGACCCAGGCCACCCCTCTGTAAAGGCTTAGTAATGGAGTCCCCACCTTGTGCCAAGGACTACGTGTACCCTGCTTACCATCCAAGTACTTGCCAGGTAAGTAGTGAATAATCCAGGCCCAAACCCCATCTCATCATCAGTTTGGGTCCTGCAGGAGGCAGATGCTGAGACAGAGTTAAGAATGAACAAGGTTTATTGGGAGAACTAACACCTGTGAAAGGTCAAAGGGAAGAAAGCGAGGTTGGACAGGGAACACTTTCAGATGAGACAGCTGCCAAGTTGCAGGGAGACACCTATTAATTTTGCCCATTCAGCATTCATTTCCCCTGTTCTGAAAACTGTACCTCAGTTTTCCTTTGAAGAACCACCACTCTCTGTTCACATGGAAATGCCCCACCATCCACATCTTTACTCACCCCTAACATCCCCAAGACCTGGCCACTCGGGACTTTTGTTAGAAATAAGTTTTTGTTCCCCACCAGTGTTGTTGGCTGTAAAGATCTGAAGTTACCAGAGAATGACACCTGTATACAGCCTGCCTACAAATGAAGCCAAGTCAGAGGAAAGCAGAGTTGAGATAAAAAATGTAAGAAACTAGATTTTGAAGATAACTCTGGAGTCCTTGGAACCCTCCAGACTTTGAGACTCCTGGACTTTTGGGTTTTACGAGCCAGTCAAGTGTCTTTTTGGCTTTGGGCTGTTCAAGATAGATTCAGTCACTTTCAACTAGAAAAGTCTTACTACAGAAATGTTAGAGAAGGGACTGGACAGTAGGATAAGCCAAAATCCTCCTTAATATGGACACAAAAGGGGTCAGTTAATGTTAGAATTAGAACAGAGCTCGCAGAGCATCGAGTTGCAGCTCAATGCCTTTAAAAGAGAAGCAACACAGGGCTCAGTTGGTTAGGTGTCTGACTTCAGCTCAGATCATCACGTCACGCTTCATGAATTCTAGCCCCATGTCGGGCTCTGCACTGACAGCTCTGAACTTGTTTTGGATTCTCTGTCTCCCTCTCTCTGTTTCTGCACCTCTCTCTGCTAGTGTTTTCTTTCTCAAAAATAAACATTAAAAAAAGGGAGGCAGCACAAGTTGACAAGTTGAGTGACTTACCCAAGGTTGCAGAGCCAATTGGTGGCAAATCACATTTTGATTCTGAGTCTTCAGGTTCCAGGCCACAGTTATTTTCACTGTAACACTCCATCCCTAGAGAGATAGGAGATTACAGGATGTAATTCATAGAACTCACAGAAACAGGAAAAAAATTAATTTATAAACAATAGCAGCCAGCTAATGCTAATTCAGTATTTAATGCCAGTAATCCTGGATAATGTGGCTATTGAAGAGTAGTTACTAACGTGGGCTTCATACTATAATTTAGTATTACTTAAGTGAGAACAAAATCAAAATATGCACTTTTGAACAAAGTGTGGAAGAGGTTTAATCCTTATGAATTTTTCTTTTTGTGACTTGCCTCAAAATGTTCCTTTTCTTTGTTCAGCACACTTCTATTCTTTAGATCTTCTGTGTAAAATCCGGAATGTTGTAAGATGAAAACCATTTTAGAAAATTAACAGGAACTTTTTCTAGTGCACTGTTATTTACTTAATTAGTGTAAAGAACATCAGAGAGACTTTGCCTATTTGAGAGTTCCAGTCCCTTGTTGTTATAATGTATTCTTACAGCAGTATTTTTACAAATCAGCAATCTTAGCTTTTAAAGGTTAAATTAAAAGCTAAATTTTTGAATGATGAGTGTGTCACATAAAATACCTTAAGGAAAAGGTGAAACATTTATACATTTATGAGTAATTGATTCTTTTATAATTTTTTATTTTCAAGAAAAGGGCTCATAAACCATTTGAGGATTTCTATTTCAGAGAAGATTTATTTGTAGGTTTTCATTTATTTCACCAAGGCATTATATTATTTTAATTTTAAAATATACTTGGAATTTTTCATAGGCCGGATTTTAAAAATATTTTCCAGGTTTTTCTGAAAGCAACATTATGATCAATCATATGCTGACTGTTATATAATTAGCCTAGTGCATCAGGTTTACACACTGCAAAATGGAAACAGAGAGAAACAGACCAAGGCTGAACAAGGCAAAAAAGAGGGTATACTCCATTATACACAGCCCACTTGGCAATTCTCTGAGCTTCTATTTTTTAAAAATAAATTTGATTTCAGGAAATTCATCTATAATATTCAACTTAAAGCTTCAAGTAGTCCCATGCAAATCTTTAGATTCAAGATGCCATAATTTCAATTAGATGCACTTAAGTTATACGTAAAATTGCCATCATTGCAAACATCTAGGTAAAAAATACATATATTGATAAGAAAGGCAAAGAAATAAAACTTGAGTGTATTAATAAGAAAGGAGGAAAGTTGTATCTTGGTATTTTTCTGTTAAGGAGAGCTTGATTTTTTTGCCTCCTCAGATTCAATAAATTCACTTATGCATCCAAGAATTATTCACTGAGCATCTATGTTCATTTAGCACAGGCGTTATAGAGATGGATGGATCCAATCCTGATGCCTGAGGAGCTTTAAAGCATCAGGGAAGATAGACATACAAGCAAATGACTATGGTGCCACGTGAGAAATGTTGTGGTAGAACTTTGTGATGATGGACAGGGCAGTGGTGCTGAGAAAGTGAAGGGGACCTAGACCAACAGAAGGGAAGATAGGGAAAGCTGTCATGGATGAGGACATCAGTTGGAACTTAAAAGTTGTAGAAGAAAAGGACAGTGGTTTCTACCAGATGAATGAGAGTATGTATCTCATGCAGGGAGTGGAACATCGTTAGAGAGTAGGCAGGGTCTGTGGTGGGACACCAAGGTGAAGCAGCAAAGCAAATGCACAACAGGAAATAAACTCAGGTGTGCAAGCCAGGCAGTTGCCAGATATTGAAGACCTTGAATGCCAAGCTAGGGCATTTAAATTTCATCTCACTATCCTTAGAAAGTTATGAAAGGTGTTTTAAATTTATTTAATCAAGATTATGGCATGATCTTATCATAATGTAGAAAGATAAAGTCTACAAGATTTCAGAGGATAGATTAGTGGGGAAAGACAATGGAGCCATGGACCCTCTTAGAAAACTATTTCAATAGAAAGTGGTGTGGTAACTGAAAAACAAGTAATCCAGTGAAGAAATGGGCAGAAGACATGAACGACACTTGTCCAAAGAGGACATCCAGATGGCCAGCAGACACATGAAATGATTCTCAACACTACTCATCGTCAGGGCAATACAAATCAAAACCACACTGAGATACCACCTCATGCTAGTCAGAGTGGCTACAATGAACAAATCAGGAGACTATAGATGCTGGCGAGGATGTGGAGAAACGGGCACCCTCCTACACTGTTGAATGGAATGTAAACTGGTGCAGCCCCTCTGGAAAAGAGTGTGGAGGTTTTTAGAATAATTAGCAATAGAACCCCCCTAAAACCCAGCAATAGCACTGCTAGGAATTTACCCAAGGGACACAGGAGTGCTGATGCATAGGGGCACATATACCCCAATGTTCATAGCAGCACTTTCAACAATAGCCAAATCATGGAAAGAGCCTAAATGTCCATCAACGGACAAATAGATCAAGAAGATGTGGTTTATATTTATACACACACAATGGAATACTACATGACAATGAGAAAGAATGAAATCTGATCATTTGTAGCAACGTGGATGGAACTCGAGGGTATTATGCTAAGTGAAATAAGTCAGGCAGAGAAAGACAGAGATCGTATGTTTTCCCTATATCTGGAACAGAAGAAACTTAACAGAGGACCATGGGGGAGGGGAAGGGGTAAAATAGTTGGGGAGAGGGAGGGAAGTAAACCATAAGAGACTCTTAAATACTGAGAACAAACTGAGGGTTGACGGGGGTGGGGGAGAGGGGAAGGGGAGTGATGGGCATGGAGGAGGGCACTTGTTGGAATGAGCACTGGGTGTTATATGGAAACCAACTTGACAATAAACTATATTAAAAAAAAAAAAAAGAAAGTGGTATGGTGATAAATGCTTGATCAGGGGCAATGTGGTATAATACAGGAGATAGGAATGTAGCTTGGACAAAGGATAGAGGTCATGATACTCAATAAGGTAGGAAACATGCTGCAGTGGAAAGACCTGTTGGGATCAGAACATGTTAAGTTGAGGTGCCTGCGGGTATTGAGGTAGAACTACTCAGCTACATTGGAATTTGAGTAAAAAATTGAGGACATGAGCCTCGCTGAAGACCTGCACTCATGGCACAGAGGAAAGTCAGGCTGTTGAAAACCACTCAAGTCTTTCACAGCTGTAAACACAGAAAGTTGTAGTTGTTATCATAATTGTCTCCTGGGTGGTACAAACACACAAGAAAATATGTTTGAGCTTATATAGCTCTCATTAAAGAATAGATGTCCAGAGAAAGCAGGTGACTTGACTCAGCCACACAGCTTGTAGGTGGTAGAATGCAGAATCAAATCCAGACCTCTAGGCCAGGGTATTTCATCAGACAAAACCAAAAGAAATGTGATGTCTGAAGTAATTAATACATGCAATTCTCTGGGCCTTAACTTCTTCTGCAAGAAACTTTTGGATGGCAAGGTCTCCAAAATTCCTTTGATTCTAAAATTTCATTATCATGTGCCACATTAATGAACAAAACCTGATACTGGTTTACCACATCCAAGCTGAGTGCATTTGAGTAAATCACAAATCCGCTGGAGCCCAGTTTTGTCAGTAGTACAAATTTGTAGGAGGACATGATCATTGTGGCAGTGTCCTTTTACATTTATCACAGTGGTCTTTAGGAAAATGCACATTAAAACAAAATAATGGAGAGGTGCCTGGGTGACTCAATCAGTTAGGCATCCAACTTCAGCCCAGGTGATGATCTCACAGTTTGTGAGTTCGAGCCCCGTGTTGGGCTCTTTGCTGACAGCTCAGAGCCTGCTTGGAATTCTGTGTTTCCCTCTCTCTCTGCCCTTCCCTGACTCACACTCTGTCTCTCTGCATCTTTCAAAAATGAATAAACATTTTAATAAAAAAATAAATAGAGCAGCATGATGGCACAACAAATTTTCTAGAATGACTCAAATGTAAAGCACAGAAAATATCAAGTGCCAGAAGCTATGTGGAGCCATTCTCAGTTACTGCTTGTGGGATTGTTGGCCAGTGCTACCGTGATAGAAAACTAGCATTGTCTAATATTCAAACAACATGTGTACCTTGTGACCCAGCATCTTCTCCTGAAAGAAGTACCTAGTAGAAACACATAAATCTATTAACCAGAGGCCATACACAAGCATGTTCATGCAACACTATTTGTGTGAACCTGTGGGAATATAGAAAAAATATATGTTGGAGGATCTCTGCCCCTCATTCCTGAAATAATGCTCCTAAAACTCTTGTGATTTCCTAAATGGTAAGAGCACTAGGAGCATTTCTTGTAATACTTGGCCTGTGTCCCCAGACTCTGATACAGGCTCCTAAAATCTTTATAAATTCCTAAGTGATAGAAGCACACGGAGTATCTGTTGTTCTTTTTTTTGTTTTAAGTGTTTTTTTTTTTTTTTTTTTTTTTGAGAGAGAGAGACATAGCACACATCGGGGGAGGGGGAGCAGAGAGAGAGAGAGAGAGAGAGTCCCTAGCAGGATCTGTAATGTCAGCATAAAGCCAGATGAGGGCCTCGAACCCACGAAGCCACAAGATCATGACCTGAGCCAAAATGAAGAGCTGGAGATGATTAAACCGACTGAGCCACCCAGGTGCTCAAGTATCTATTAATGAAGCAACCCTGTGTGGAGGTTCCTCAGGAAACTAACAATAGAACTCCCCTATNGTAAATTGTAAAAAAAAAAATGAAGCAACCCTGGGTGGGGACCTGGCTTCTGAATGGGAGCTGATCACCACAAATAACTAGCCTTCATTAGCAGCTTGGACTTTTCAGCTCTTCCTCTCCCAAACTTCTTTACAAGTGGAAGAGGTGGCTGAAAACAGAGTTAATGATTGATCAGGCCTACATGGTAAGGCCTCCATAAAATCCCAAAAGTATAGGGTTTAGAGGGGTTCCAGGTTGGTGAACACATCCACATACCAGGGGGGTGATACACCTGAGAAGCTCCTCTGCTTGAGACCCTCCCAGAGCTGACCCTATGTATTGTTGCATGTGGCTGTTTGTCTGTATCTTTAATCACATTCTTTTTTTTTTCTTAAATAGTTTATTGTCAAGTTGGTTTCCATATAACACCCAGTGCTCATCCCCACAAGTGCCTTCCTCCATGCCCATCACCCCCCTTCCCCTCTCCCCCACCCCCATCAGCCCTCAGTTTGTTCTCAGCATTCAAGAGTCTCTTGTGGTTTGCCTCCCTCCCTCTCCCCAACTATTTTTCCCCTTCTCCTCCCCCATGATCCTTCGTTAAGTTCCTCCTAATCCACCTATACATGCAATCATATGGTATTTGTCCTTCTCTGCCTGAGTCACATTCTTTAATACACTGGTAAATGTAAGTGTTCCCCTGAGTTCCAAGAGCTATCCTAGCAAATAATCAAATCCACATGGGAGGCAGTTATGGGAACGTCCAAAATGTGTAGCCACATCTGACACAATCCGGGGACCTACTATTTGTAATTGGCAGCTAAAGTGTTGGGGAGGGGCACCTTCATGAGACTAAGCCCTTAACCTGTGGTATCTTGACTAAATCTCAACGACAAAAGTTGAGTAAAAGAAGTCAGACACTAAATAGTACATACAGAATGTTTCAATTTATAGAAGGTTCCAAAACAAGCAAAACTATTTCATGCTGTTGGAAGATAGGAAGAGGTTACCCCTTGAGGTGGAAGAATGAGTAGCTTTAGGAATGTTAAGAATATTCTGAATCGTGATCTGGGTGCTGATTATGTAAGTATCGTTTGTAAAATTCATGGAGTTCTACACTTATAATTTTTGCATGTACATTATACTTCAATAAAAGTTTAAAAACTCGTCCTCGGATCTAACTAACAATTATTGGCATCTCGCTATATAAATATTTACTTCTAGATAGACCTATGCTGATTTTACTGCAAACAATGCCTTCTAATTATTGTAATCTAGTAGAAGTATGTCCTATTGATTGGATTACCATGCTAAAAATAACACACAGTTTCATTAATTAAAACACTGAGACAGGAAAACCAATACTTAAAAGTAGGTAATATTTAAATGTAACACCGTCAGAGCTTTAAAGCCATGGAACCTGGGGCAAAAAGGCTAAAAAAACTATGAGTTTCAAATACTGAATGTTTGTGATGGTATAAAAAAAATTCAGTTTTTTTTTAATTGAAACTTTCAGAGAAATTTTTCATATTTTCTTTCAACTGTTTGTGTAAAATGAGAGAATGAAGATTGGAACAATTATTTGTCATACTTGAAACAACGCTTAAAATTTGTTAAGCAAATTATAGATTGTGGATCAAATATAACAGTACCTAAATCTTCTAATTCTCTAGCCCATTTTCTTTGTCCAAATTAAAATAAAAATTATTTCGGATTGAAATCCCATATGATTTATTTATTTCTTTATACTAGTTTCTATTTGCAAACCATCTCTAGTTGAGGGGAACCTCCCTCAACAGCTTTAAGTTTCTTGCAGGAGGCAAACCAATTAACTATAATAGGTAAAAAACAAACAAACAAACAAACAAAAAAACAAAAACAAAAACTGGAGACAATTCGTGCTGACAGGACGGAGCACAGTAGCCCATAGAGGGCGAAACCAACAAAAAAAAGAAACGTGAATACTTATTCATTTGTCTAAAAGGGATTTTAACAGTCACTTTCTCTTAGCCATGGGCTTTCAGCTTGAATGTGTATCACGCCCGTGTTGAAAGAAAATTCTGTTATTTAGCCGTCCTCACATTCAGTGGCCAGAGGGCTGGTCACAACTTGGAGGGAGGGGGACATTTTTAGCAACTTGGATTGATGGGGGCCTAGACGAGGCTCCATATTTAAACCGGAAGAAACGCTTTGGCTACAGTTTCTGATTGGTCTCTAATTTCTGAACTGATGAGAACATTCACTCCTGCTCCTCCCATTATTCTAGCCCTTTCCCTTCTCCTTCTTTCTTCACCCCACAGGCAGAAGCCTTAAGGAGTTTTTACCTCTCCAGCCTTTATTTCACAACCAGCCTCACTGAAACAGGGGTCTCAAAATAAGTAACACCCATCACCAGCCCCCTACCATTGTCTGACAGAAAAACACCAATTAAAAGAAGAAACAAGGTTAATGTAAAAATTACAGCTTTTGGAAAAACGACCACTAATTTTCAGTTTTAGAGGAAACTGGGGGATGCAAGCCTGGGTGAACTGGAAATTGCAGTGTTAAAGAAGAAGATGAACACCAGTTTAAAGTTGAAAGTCAAACATTTACCAGTACCAAAAAGTAACCCCCCACCCCCACCAAAAAAAGGCTGAAAAAGAAGGTGACAGATATGCTGATTAAAAAGGACCTTAAAAATGAGTTTCTTTGAAACATTAAATGGAAAAATCCAGAGTTTGGATTGCCAACTGTTTACAAAGAAAAGATTATTCAGAAGAACTACGTGACTCAAACAATAACATCTTTCAGATTCTGCTGGGAAGATTGGTAGATAATATGCAATTTAAACTAACATTTGGACTTTGTCCATTTTGTGCTCAGTGAAGACATTTTTGGCATGCTATTTAAAATATTTTCATATCAGTTTATCATTTCAAAATACAGTGAAAACACACACATCTGCAGTTGTACTCTGTGGTATAAAAGAAAAAAATAGAAAAGGCCAAGGCCATTTTACCTTATATAGAAACAAATAATTCCCTGCATCCACTATGCACTTATTTTCACCCTTTAATGTACAGAAGATACAATGTTAAGACATTCTTGGTGAGAGCAAAATTATCCTGAAGACTTGAGCAAGTTGTTTAATCCCTGCTATGCTTTCGTCGCCCAGGCTCAAGTGCAAGAACAACGAGACTGCCCATTTCCCTGGATTTCTGTGAGGACCTAAGCACTGCTAAATACCAAAAACTACTTAGGATGGTGTATGGCTAGAGTACCAAAATTCAACATAAAAAAACAAAATACAAAAGTGAAACAAGACTTACTGTTTATTAAATTACCAGCCATTGAAACATTGGCAACTGCTAGAAAAAAAATAAAATACAAAGAATATGTGACAAAGACCATATGTGTCCTGCAAATCCTAAAATATTTACTATCTGGCCCTTTACAAAAGCCATTCATCAAGCCTTGTTCAAATAGATCACCCTAACCACGACAGATAATGTTCATTAATTGTAAGCGAGTAATATGCATGGAATGCCATAAGTATTTAGGTTTTTCTCTGGGATTACATAGCATTTACTAAAATTAAAAATTGATTATATAGCCAAGATGTAATTTCTTGTATACATTCAAACATCACCAAAATATTTATCAAAGAAACGTATTCTGAAGTATCCTGATGCCAGCAATTGGTTTAATCAAAGGGTTTTTTGTTTTTGCTCTTTTTTAAGCCTGGCCTATGAACACCATCACCAGGAGCTACCGAGTGTGCAGAAATGCCTCCAGAACATTATTGCCAAATTAACCTCACTCAGGGCTATGGTGGATGCACAACTCCAGGGGGCACCAGCTACACTGTGTTCTATGAGTTATGTTCAGGGGTTGACTCATGAACAAAAGACAGTATGAATGAAGCCCCCAGAGTTGTACAACATAAAGGTATTGACCCAAACTCCTTCTCATTGGTAAATAAGGAAAACAATTTACGTAATGTATTTCTACTTTGACAAAAAAAAATTTTTTTTGAGAGAGAGAATGCACACATGGGAGTGGCAGAGGGAGCGAGAATCTTAAGCAGGTCCCATGCCCAGCCAGAAGTGGGGCTCAGTCTCACCACCATGAGATCATGACCTGAGCCAAAAACAAAAGAATCAGATGTTTAACCGACTGAGGCACCAAGGAGACCCCTATTTTGACAGAATATTTTACAAACTCCATCTTGATACCTTCCTATGAAGAAAGAGAAATAAAGTTGAGATACTGAAAGAGTAATTTGAAAAGTTATTGGGGCACCTGGTTAAGTGTCCGACTTTGGCTCAGGTCATGATCTCATGGTCCGTGAGTCCGAGCCCCATGTCTGGCTCTGTGCTGACAGCTCAGAGCACGGAGCCTGCTTCAGATTCCGTATCTTCCTCTCTCTCTCTGCTCTTCTCCTACTCATGCTCTGTCTCTCTGTGTCTGTCAAAAATAAATAAATAAAAGTTTTAAAAAAACATTAAAAAAAACTGAAAAGTTTAGTTATTTTTTCCAGAGATTTAAAGATTATGGACTGAAATATGCCAGCTGGTTGGGGAATCACTGTAGCTGTATTAGTGGTCTACCACTGGATGGTTATCTGGTCCAGCAAAGCCCAGCTTAGTTTTAAACAGTGATCTAAATGAGTACACAGAAGCTATGCTTATGAAATTTGCTTGTGATGTCAGGTTAGGAGGCCTGAAGGACACTAGGCCTGGTTTCCAAATGAAAATTTCACCATGGACTAACACTAAGCAAAACAATCCTAATAGAAATCGCCATTGTACATTAAGAAACTCTCTAAATCGTGACTATCTCAATATCGATATGCATAAATGATTTTCTAACCTAACTGTACTTTGGGTTCAAAAGACTCAAAGAATTTCATGAAGGCTGGGGTAAATATGGAGAACAATAGTTGTCCTTAAATATTTGACTTTTGTCCTCTTTTTTGAGTAAAAGAATATAAATTTAATACATGTTTTTTGCCCCCTCAAGGTGAAAAGGTAAGGCAGAATTTAACTCCAAAGTTAAAAAAAAAGAGGGCTGCAGCCAGGTTTAACCCACAGATGTGTGTATTTAATCTACCAACCTCATCCACAGTGTTTTATCTAACAGTTTGAATTAGTTATCATGTTGAAGAACCACAGATTATACAGATATATCTAGATTTTTGGCATCTCTTGAGTCACAGGAAGGCTTGGCAACACTGGCGCCTCACTCCTCTGCTGGTTTTCAGCTGGAACAGAGTAGAAGCACCTTCCAGTCACCACAGTCTCCACCACACCCTATCATATTACACCTGGCCTGCTGTACTCATGTACGTACAGACATTTGACCTTATGTAACTCCTGTAAAATAAAATGATGAAGAAATTCTTAAAAAACAGCATCTGTCCCCAAATGCGATGGGTTGCCTTAAAGGATGTTAAGCTTCCTATCACGGAAGGCAGTGCTGTTGAAACAGGTTGACATGGGGGCAACTGGGTGGCTCATTTGGTTGAGCGTCCAACTTGGGCTCATGTCATGATCTCACAGTTTGTGGCTGAGAGCCCCGCTTCGGGTTCTGTGCTGACAGCTAGCTCAGAGCCTGGAGCCTGCTTCTGATTCTGTGTCTCCCTCTCTCTCTGACCCTCCCCTGCTCACGCTCTGTCTCTCTTGCTCAAAAAAATAAATAAAAACATTAAAAAAAAAGAAATAGGTTGACACGAATGTTAGAGTGAGGATTCTTATATGGGTCTTCAAGTTGGGCTAGACCAATATTTATCAAATTTCTTTTTACAAGAAAAGAGATTTGTAGTGTTGTTTCCTTAAATTAGCTTTATTCTAATGACACAAGCATCCACAAACATACAATTTGTGAGTTAAATTCTTATGGTTTATCTCAGATTTGTATTAATCCCCCAAAAATATTTAAATCAAATTCCAAAATTATTACTATCAACATCCTATAAAACCTTTTAAAAAAATAGCCAAGCCTTTATGTTTCCAGATTTTTATATTTTCATATTTTAATTTGAGTGTTTATGAGGTACACAGGCTACTTTATGTTTCATCATCAATTTAGCTTTGGATCAACACCTAGGCACTGTGATTAGTTAAAACTGTAAATTTTGGGATGATTCTCATGGTGCAAAATTCCCATGAAGGTAGTCACTCACAACCAAAATTCAGAGAAAAACAAGATGATCCTCATTATGCCAATTCATTCCAATCATGAATTTTCACGAGCTGGTTTATACTATTTGATATTCAGGTACCCATTCATAGGTTCCTTTTTCAAATGAAAAGCTCTGACTCATTGAAATGAAGTCAATGGGTATTTGTAGTAAGTACTTAATGACTGGCCAACATTGTGAGGGCAAAAGATGTATAAGATAAGGTTCTTGCTCCTAAGGAACATACTCCCTCTTGAAAGTCAAGTCCTAAACAGAAGAAATAAATAAAAATTTAAAAAAAAAACAATGTATAACCAAATATACTACAGACTGCAATATACAATAGACATTTGAGGAAGGAAACGATTAACACACACTGATGTAATTTTTGGAGAATAAGTAGAATGTGGACAGTCCAAAGTGGAGGAGAGATATTCTACGTAACAGACACAGCACGTGCTAAGAACATCTTCCTACATTGAAGAAAAGTTTGAGACATATGTGGGTATGCAAGAAGCTTGATTGTAGAAGTCCTAGACACTACTCAAGGTTGAACTTTAAGCATTCCATCAGTTATTGATGAAAGAGATTGTATGAGGTAATGATTGTGACAGCATCCTGAAGACCAGCCAGGAGATAAGTGCTCTGATTTAGGTCGGGTGTGAAGAGGACTCCGATAGGAGGCAAAAGAAAGGAATTTGTTTCAAAAGATGTATGCATTCAGTTAGCCATGGATTGGTGTGGCAGGATGGTGGCAAATTAAGGAGACATACCATTGAAAACCTGGAGGACTTTGAGCATGCTGCTGTGTTGACAGAAACATTTGAATTAACTCAGATTAGAGCCTGTTGCATTTCTTTTGGTAGTATTGCCTGAAATGGTGGCAATAATACAGCCTAAAGGTGGGCTAGTTTTTATTCAGAGATAAAACCAAAGAAAGGGATTGGCTAAAGGTATAAATTTGGGTGTGGAAATAAGAAAAGGAGACACCTTCAGCTGTAACATCAGTCTCTGGCTCTCTCGCTCTCTCTTTTTTTTTTCCTCCAGGAAAGTAGGAAACAAGGCCATCTACTGAGAATGAGTCATAAGATTAGGATGGAAGCATGGGGAATGTGGATAAGGCATGAAAGGAATCCACTCATCTAGAAATTCAAAAAAACACAAATAAAATAAGACTGCTATTTCAGCAGAGATTAGATAGTATGGATTTGTAGCTGATACTGATATCATGGCTTTGAGATTTTTCTCCAGCGTCCTTTGATAAGAACCAAGGATACAGAAACAAGAGACTGGACAGTAGGTAAAAGAGTCCTAAGATCTTAAGATGGCATCTCATAGGTTATTGACATTGTTGCTCATATCCAGAAGTCTAGCCTAGGTAAGGAAGCAAATAAAATCAGAATTGCATGAATATGGGTTGGGGAAAAGGGAAGTATTGAGCACATAGGGAGAACAAAGTGAAGTGCAGATGGAATGAGGAAGTGAATAGATTATGTATGAAAATCAAACAAAATTCCTTTGTACTTGATGTACAAGTATGGAGGGTGCCTCGGTGGCTCACTCGGGTAAGTGTCTGTCTTCAGCTCAGGTCATAATCTCACAGTTTGTGAGCTCGAGCCTCACATCAGCCTCTGTGCTGACAGCTCAGAGCCTGGAGCCTGCTTCAGATTCTGTGTCTCCCCCTCTCTCTGCCCCTCCCCTGCTCATGCTCTGCCTCCTTCACTTTCAAAAATAAACGTTTAAAAAGATGTACAAGTGTGAAGACCTAGGTGAGAGTGTAGCCACATGTGTGGCTGTGTCAGGGCTAACTGAAGTTAAGTGATGCCTGAAGATGAGGAGTTTTGAGACGAGGAAGTAATAGGGTCATCTCCTTCAGTACTGAAGTGGTGGAAAATGGTGACAGGCACAGATTGGAGGAAGATGAGGCTGTAATGCCATTGAGGAGGTTGGAACTGCATCCTGGTGGCTGGAAGTGGAAGTGAGGGAAAGAGTAGGTTAGGGAAATGTCATGGACCCCAGAAAATTAGTGACTAAGTAAAGTTAGAACAATATGCCAGGTGCAGCGATGATTTAGGAAGTGGTTGTCCCTTACTTAGAATACTCCCTGTGCCTCTCTTTCTTTTCCCTTTGGCCATGGCTTATTTCAGAAATTGCTGCAGTAGCCAACTTCACACAGATGCAACCTGACAGCAGCCCAGATCAAGCATACCACTTAACCCTTACCTTCCACCTCAGGGCCTTTCTGAAGGCAATCTAAAAGGAGGAGTTGACACCAATTAGGACAATATTTGTCCAACATTTACCTGCTGGATACATGCTCCCCTCTTCCATCTGCTGGGCAAATGATTCTGAGGTGCTGTTGGTGTAAGGTTCCCCAGGGTGTCCCACATGGATTATTCTCCCATTGTCAATAGCAGTGATCAATTTCATAAGACATCTTTGTATTGGCTTTCTCTCCTTCCTGGGGTCACCATTCCCAGTTCCCCATCCTATTCCCTGGAATTGCTTCTTAAAATTATACCAACTCAGTGTAAGCCTCTGTGGCAGACCTGTTTTGTTGAAGGAATCTAGAAACCTTACCCGTAAGTAGAAGCCATTAAATGGACAATACAGGTGGTCAAGTAAAAGTCAATTTTTATTTAGGTTGGGGAGGAAGGAACCCTGAAAGACAGAAGAGAAGTTATTACTGAAGATAAGTTTTTAAAGGATCTTCTGGATGAATGGATGGGATGCAGATCCCAACTAGAGCAGAGCTAACAGAGATGAAAGCATGGAGGGAAAAAAGAGGGATGTGGAATATGAATTTCGTGCTAGAAAATAAATATGATAATGACCATGAAGGTCGCATTTTAAACAATTGTATTTATTGCTATAGCTTTGCATTTGCCTTTATCTTCATTTGTCCCCCCCGGACAGAACATCAGACAGTCTAGCCTGCTGTATATTTCTATTTCTTGCCAACATGCTGATGTCATCCTATATCCAGGCCTTAAAGTCATTTCAATTCACATTCACATCTTTTGTCTTTTTCTTGCTGTCTAATTTACTACAGTTTCATTGAACTTGCTTTTCCCTAAGTAGGATACATGGTTAATTCATCTAAGAGAAAATGTCAGGAAACAAACTATATTTATACACAATGATACCATGTAGTGATCACTGGGGAAAGTTTTAAAAATATGAGTATATATAGTAATTTAAATACATATACATAAAAGCATAAAATTCTGTCAGATCACTAGATTCAGAGAATTTTTTTGTAATATCACCACCAAACTTTGCCATATTCTTTGAACTTTTGAAATTTGAACCAATAAATCATAAAATATTTTGAGTCTATTTTGAGCTGAAGTTTGCCACTTTTAGACTTTTTTCGTTTGAATTTTAAGTTCTAAGAAGCATCAGTCAGGAGTTAAAACAAACAGAGAAAAGACATCTTTTGTTACTTTCTGGACCTGCTGAGTCATAAGCCATGAACACTCACCAAACCTGTACCAGACAGCAGGCCTGGGAGAAGGCCCGACATGTTTGACATTCAACTGAACCTCGAATTGTTGTTGCTTAGAAAGAATTCACAAAAGAAACACATTTATTTTGGAATCATAGAAAACTGAGATCAGAGGAGACCTTTCAGGTCATGGGACTCCCATTTCCTGCCAGTCTTATATGTCCTGTTCTATTTTTTGTTTCATGTACTGTTCACCATGGCCTTAGATTTCTTCACTGATGACCCTTTATGAAATTATTTCACAGTGTAATAATATTGATAAAACTGTTTTACATCTGTAGGTCTCTTGCCCCCAGCAGTTCTCGATCTGGTCTTTCTAATGCATGGCAAAGTGCTGATGGCCAGTTTCATCACATTCTCCTCTCACCTGCCCACATCAGGATCATCTCACTCCCATAGTCCTGACTTAAGCCCTATACACAGCTTGTAGACTTCATCTTCTTTGTCCAGGCTCTTTCAATTATTTTTGCTATTTGTTTTTTTAACTCCTCCTGCTTTACCTCTCACCTCTCAATGATGAGGTAGTTTAAGCTGATTTTTTTTCTTAAATATAATTCATCACCCCATCATCATAGTGATGGCAGTTTAAGATAAGGATTTGGAAGCACAATTCAAAAAAGCATAATCCTCACCATCCAATAGACTCTAATCCACAGAAACAGTCATATTAGGTAACCTCCTTCCTTTCTTGAGTAAGCTCTCCAAAAGCGACTCAGTCATAGCAATGCTAATGACCAAGGTTAAATTGAATTTATTAAGCATGCATTGGCAGGTGCTTACTAAGCCCCCTAAAAAACAAATTAGTTCTCTGTCACTGGGAGTTTGAAATCTAAGATCATCCATATATACAGCTAGTTGGAGGAAAATGTAGCATTTTACTAGCATCTATTGATGTCAAATGTGTTATATAGTAGACTTGGGCTGTTTTCCATACCTAACACATTGTTTTTTTGTTGTTGTTATGGAAGAGAGATTCACTCCTACCCAGTGGTCAATCCGTGGGATTTAATTGGAGCTGATCCATACCCTCCAGCTCCCAGCACACACAAACATGTTTATACACATTCACACAGACACATACACACACACACACTCATTTTGGAGGTGGGAAGGGGACAGTTGACGCTGCCCTGGCCATTCAGAGCATTCTCAATGTTTGAGGGATGAGAACGTGATAAAACTTGGCCTATAGACTCAGTCCTGGGACTTTTGTCTTTCCAATGAAGTTGCTAAGAAGACGGCACATAAGCATAGACTATTGTTGGCCATCTTGCCAACTTTTACAAAGAGTCTTCCTAAAGGAACCAACATAGAGGAAAACAAATAGAAAAGATGGAGTGAGAAATAAAGTCTGGATGATATCCTACGAAAGCCAACAGATGGTCAGATTTTGTTTTTTTACTGAAGTTAGTTCTAATCCCATATTTTTCAATTACATGAGGCAATATATATTTGCTTTAAGCCAGTTTGATTTAGATTTCTGTCACTTGAAACTGAAAGAGTCCTTATTGATGTGTATGTAGTTCCTCCTCCTCCTTCTCCTCCTCCTCCTCCTTCTTCTTCTCTATGCCCAATGTGGTGCTTGAACTCATGAACCTGAGATGAAGAGTTGCATGCTCTACTGACTAAGCCTGCCAGGCACCCCTTGACCAGACTTTTATATTATGTCTTTTGTATACCAACACTTGTCAAGGTGAGATTTCCATACCATTTGCTTCAGAATCACCTGGAATGCTTATAAAATGCAGATTCTTAGACCTTATCTCAAACTTCTTCATCAAAATCTATAAAGGGAAGGCTTAAGATCCTCATGTTTGTCAAACTCCCTCTGGTGATTTTATGCACATTAAATTTTGAAAAACAGTATTGAAGTCATAACGTTAGATTATATCAGCACAGATCAACCGTTTTTTATTGAATTGACTAGTGAGTTCAGCCAAATAGCAATTATTTTTCAATAATGGATCATCAGATTTAAATGTCAGCACTGATGCAGATAGGGAAAATAAGCAAATACTTAAGGGCATGTGTGAAGGAACTGTCACAGGACTTTATATGTTTAATGACTGCGGAAGTTTCTTATTACATTTTGCCTGTAATCTAAGTGGCCATTAAAAGAAACAGATAAGATAGGAGGAGAAACGAAGTAACTTTACCTTAAAGGGACACAGGAGGGGCCACAGCAGAGACCAGACTATTCATTGTCTCTGTTCTGTCACATGTTGAATGAACTTTACACCTCTCCAATATGGCATTAACTCCCCCACATCAATAATTCCACATTTCCGAGAGAGCATTAGTTCAATGGAATGTGGTTTATTTGTAAGGACCCTACGGATCCCTCTGCTTCATTGGGCCTTTTCTATTACATTAAAATGCACATCCCTTTAAGCAGTTAAAATTTTAAAGCAGACACCTTGAAACTTAAGAGATTCATTTCCATACAAATCAAAACCACACTGAGATACCACCTCATGCCANAAAAAAAAAAAAAGAGATTCATTTCCAAATCAGTTTCAAAAGAGATGGAAGATGTGGAAAAAAATCAATATGAATCTATCAAGTGATCAATTGATAAACATATTGTGGTATACACTCAGCAAAAAGCATGGAAAGAAATTTTAATACGCTTGACTTACTGACGAATCTAAAAACATCAGGCTAAGTGAAATAATTCAAATACAAATAGAGTGCTTATTGTATGACTCTTATGTGAAATTCTAGAAAACACAAAGCTACCATGAGAGAAGGTTGTCACTGGTTGCGTAGGGTCGAGAATCAGGAGGCTTCTATTACAGTGAAGCTGGAAAGAACTTTTTAGAAGAATGGAATTGCTCTATTATCTTGCTTGTGGCTGGAGGTTATATTACTGCATATAATTACCAAAATTTAACAAGCTGTATACCTCAAATGAATGTGTATTGTATGAAAATATACCTTACTAAAGCTATTATTAAAAAGTGAACTTTACATAGAATGGAAACAGGTTTTATCAGAACAGGCAAAACAGGACCCAAAGAGCAGTTCTAGGGAGGCATGAATTGAAGTCTGGGAAGCCTGCCCCTGGCCTGGAGGTCCCAGCAGAGAAAGGACTTTGGAGGTCTAATGGGGAAGGGGAGGGAGTCTCTTATTCTAAAGTAGCAGCTTTCTCACCCACTCTTGTTTATGTCGCCTGCTGGATTCAGGGCCACAGGAGGCTCATAGCTCTACCTCAACGGTCATCCTGGGAAGAATGAGGCCTTTTGAATTAGCTCACTGATAAGCGCATATCGGCATAGGAGGTATGGGCCAAGAAGGACCGTAATAGATGAGAGTAACACACAGAGAGTCATCCCAGCGGTGTGCGGCTGAGGGATGCGCCGGGAAGGAAAAGAACACTTCCTAGTCTAGAGGACATTCATCTAGAGATCAGTGGCCTTCTGTCCCAGCATAGTCCCCTTGGAATTATTTTAAAGCTATCCCCTGGTTCTTTGCCCAAGACACAAGTTCTAAACAATTTACAAGTGAAAAACTAAAGGATACTAGTAAATATCCATTGAATTAGAAAGTTACCCTCTGGAGGGGGAAAAAAAAGCTTCGTAAAAAATAGGGAATTGCTTCTGAAAAATTGAGGGCATTTAGCAAGCAAGTTTGATTACAATCACTTTACCTCAGACCTTCCCACTGAGAGTGGAAAGATTTTTTTTTTTTAATTTTTTTAGAGTGCTTTCCCATAGCACTCTAAATATTTATTTCCCATAAATATCCTGTCTGCATGCTGAGGGAACAAATGGGAACAATTGAATTCTGTCCATTTCATGAACCCCCTTAAAAATAATAGGGTGCCCCTACCAGTAGTGTTTTATGAGCCAAAGGATAGGTTTGGGCTGCCAAGTGGGATAACTTTCTATTTAAACCCTAATTTTCACTTTTGCTCTTTTGCTGTCATAAAGCAAATGAAATTTGGCTTTTAAAAAAAGTGGTAACTCATGTAAAGAAACTATTAGAGGGATTATTAAAAATCCATAAATTACATTAAATTTATAAAAAGCTCTTAGAGCCAATAAATAAGTCATGTCCTTATCTAGACACATTCAAACTGGGCATCCATAAAAAAGCACAAGGAAATGAAAAGTTCAAATGGAAGAAGAATCACTAGATGAATTACTTCATCCTAAATGTTGCAATTGGCTTCTTTTACAGGAACAATTTTTTTTCCAGAGGTGATAAACGCAGAACCTCATCAATCTAGCTCTTTACCCTTGGCGGATACTTGTCTTTCTTCATGCATATTTTTTTTTCTCTTTGGCTCCAGACACAAAACAGAGAATCTTTGTGATCCAGGATTTGTTTGAAGAGATTTCATCTGGAAAGAAGTCAAGCAGGGCACTAGCAGGGGAGCTTTTACAGATTATGACCCGTAATCTGGTTAATACTCTGAAACACAAAGATCCGAATGTTGGGATAATACTGCTTCATATGCGGCCATGTGCCCTCCCTCCCCCACCCCCTTTGGAAGTCATCCCAGAGACAGAGAAGAACCCTGCTCGGCTCGCAGAAGCTGGCAGATGAAGAGGGACGAGAACGTGGCTATAATGGCATATATTCCAAATCTAGCATAGGCTACTCATCCAATCATAAGATTCACTTTTCCTGCTATTGTTGCCACAGAAATCCATTTTTTGTTTTGTTTTTGTTTTTAGGCTGGGACATCACTTCCATCACCCTTGGTAAAGACAGGCTGTTGGGGTTAAATTTACATTTCCCCCTGTCTTAACTTAAAGGGAAACTTTCACAATGTCCGGAGCCCTTGATGTCGCAGCAGGGCCGTCGACATGGCTTGATTTTCCCTCAAGTATTTGGGCTAATCCTTCAAGTTTTAGTTTTTAGCTTTTCCCCAAAAGGTTACATAATGGTTAACTTTACTATATCCATTTGGAGACCAGTAAATTTTAATCTGTCCTGTTTTCAGAGCCATCTGCTGAGAGTAAATTTTCATAGCATCTAAGTTAAATGGTGAATATGTTTTCTTTAAACACAAAGAAGTTTCTATAAGATACTCAGTGATATCATTTTTCTACCTAAAATGAAAGGTTAAAGTGTATTCCTCGACTCGGATTTGATGCTTTTTAGGTTGTCTGGATTACAAACAGATTTTTTAATGGCCATTCTGAAGTCCTAAGACATTACACCTGTTTTGAAAACAATAACTTCGTGAGAAACAAAACCTCGGGTTTGTGTAGATCAGTCTTCCAGCACATTCACTTGCATACACGTGCCCTTTGTTCACAGGAATTAGGCACCCTGTAAGTGATTCCCCAAATAATAAGTGCCTGACCAAAGAACAATTTGCATGCAGAAAAATTTAGTGGACGAAGCAGACCCTGAACCCGTAGTTCCTATAAGCACCTCCCGTTGCTCCGCAGTCATATGTGGGGAGTAAGTTATTTAGAAGAACACTTTGTCTGACAAACGCATGAGAGAGAAGTCACGAGACTTCGGAAATATCTATCCACCTGCTCTTTGATGGAGCCATAGTCCTCTGAATCTGTTCCCTCTATTGCTGATGCCACCAGGGCAGACAGATGGGTGAGTAGTTGGATTGCTTATGTCTGCTAGAATCCCATCAAAGTTCCGGATTAACAATGGGTGAAGTTTTCACAGACTAGCTGGGGAGCCAGACTGCATTTTAAAAACTACTTCCAGAGAAAAAATAAATTTAAAATTTCATTCAATTGACTTTTATACTAACTCTTAGAATCCACTCATAAATTGGGAGCTTCTGGGATTATTCTTCCGAAGTCAATTATTTGCTGTATTGGCTGAGATTAGGCTAAGTAATTTCCCCAGAAGATTCAGAGGCTGAAATGACTGGAAACTCCCAGACAGGTCTACTCGACACATTATTCATCTCATTCAACCTGCATGGTGTTATTTTGTTCATATATGCACTGTCTTGTCAAAACAGGAGCTAAAGCGTTGTTCCAAGTGAAATTTTCAGTGGGAACATTTTTGAAAAAGTCCTTTTGGGCAGACAAGATAGTAGATTTTAACTCTCCATTCTTCAAAGACTCAAAAGAAAGAATAAGTTCTTCTTCCCCTTCCCCTTCTTTCTTCTCCTCCTTCTTTCTCCTCCCCCTTCTCTTCCTCCTCCTCATTATTATTTTTTCCCTCATTATTATTTTTATTATTTTAGAGAGAGAGGGAGTGAGGGAAAGGGGCAGAGGGTGAGAGGGAGAATGAGAAAGAGAGTCTTAAGTAGTCTTCACGCTCAGTGCAGAGCCCAATGTGGGGCTCAGTCCTATGTCCTTGGAATGATGACCTGAGCCGAAATCAAGAGTCAGACACTCAATTGACTGAGTCACTCGGGCGTCCCTAGAAAGAATCAGTTCTAATATCACCTTCACCGTCTCACAGTGTTGAAATAAACCTCATTTTTAAAATTGTGTTTTGCATGTTTTATACCTGGTAGGGTAAAGAAAAGGAAAAGGGAAAAGGGGAGCTTTCAACATGAAGATGTATGGTTGATTTAGGCACTTGGGAAGTTTCTCGGCCCTATTTTCTCTATTTATTAACCCAACTTCTCAATGCATTTGTACAATAAGATTTTTAAAAACAAGTTTTCATAGGGGAATGCAGAATAAATTTTAAAATACAGTTAACACAATTCTGGGATAGCACAAAGCATTAATGTGAAATGAACATATGTCAGAGAACAGGTAACCTTTCCCAGGATGAACTTCCCACATAAATCCTCTCCTTTCTCTGGAGGCTGTGAGACAAATATCTAGGCTGTCAAAATTGGAAAGCTTTTGATTCCGAGTAATAAGGGGCCTGGGGCAAGGGCCATAATTTTTTTATACCATTATCCTCATTTGTAAAATGAGAATAACAATACCTTCCCATTCCACGACATTGTGAAAACTAAAAAAAAAAAAAAAAATTTAAAGTTATAGTTTTGTAGAGCTACACTCTAAAATATCGGTCTTTAAATTTCAAAATCCACGGAACCATTTGACTATGACTTTTAAATGCCTGAGCAGGTGAGTTCTATTTCCTTTGCACATCTGAACCATTTTCCCCCTTTCTCTAATCCACATGCTTGTTAAATTCTAATATTTAGATGGTGATCACCAGTTTATAATGCCCTTCCACAAACATTGTTTTGTTTGGTCCTCCCAGTAGCCTTGTGAGGCAGATGTGGTGTTTTTGGTGAGAACTCAAGGATGAGGAAGATAACATCTTGCATGAGTCTCACAAGGAAGTGGCAGACTTCCACCCTGAACCAAGTTCTGCCATGAAGGATCATGGCGGGACACAGCTGCATCAGGGAGAGGGCCATGTATTCTTATTTTTTATCCCTCTTGTTTTCAGAACTCCCTAAAAGCCCACCAGAATGCTGGGATGAGTGTTCAGGATGGGAGATATATATATATAAATAGAATGCAGATTCTGTGGAGGCAGCCACAGAATTTTATGCAGCCTAATTACTAATTGTTAGTCCTTTACATTATTTGTTCCAATTTTTTTTTTCAAACGATCAAATGGGGGATGGGAGCAGGAGAGAATGAGCCAGAAAGAAATGCCAGTAATCACAGTGAATAACAGTCGTAGGGGGAAAGTGACAGCTCAAGGCTTTACTGTTGTCATAAAAGTGGTGCAGTTTTAGAGCTTTCAGATGAGCAAATCTCTGGGGTCTCTGGCCACCGTGGTTCTAATAGCATGAGAAAGGGTGAGTCGGTATAAACAATAACAAGATTTATGTGAGCACAAACTGCTGACTATTGACTCTGATTCTGAAGAGAGGAGAGAAGGGAAAGCGAAACCAGACCGATTCTCGTTATGTCCCTATTTATGGGAAAGTGGGAAACTTGACTGATTCTAGTGGACATTAACAAAGAGAAGGCAAGCGACTGGTTCGGACGCCCTAAGATTATAGTCAATAGAAATGAAATGGAAAAGAGACAATAAAAAAAAACAAGCTGTCATGTGACTACTTTGCACTGAAAGTCTCTAACCACCAAAAGGGACTGAGAGAGAGCTGGCTGGGACAGTTGTATACTCAGAGCAACAAAGACTTTGAAAGTCTGCTTGGTGGAATAAAATATCCATCGTATGGTGGCTACCAGTAGAAAATAAAACTCAAACATGCTTTTATTCATGTCATGGCTTGTCCTTCAGTTGGTAAAATTTATCTGAAGAAAAAACCAACCCAGGTTTTGCTTCTCCTGATTGGACTTGACTTTTACGCCATATTAATGTGTGAGCGATCCCACTTCCCCTACTTTCTTTCCTTGTCAATAAAAAGGACCTTAGCCTAGACTCTTCTTCTTTCTTCAGTTTATTAAAAGTTAGAAAAGGTACTTTTCTACTCTGGAAACTTCCCTCTAGTTTTATGACTACTGTTGAGCTATCACATTTTGGCCTCGTGAGTTTATATTAACAACCTCATTAACTCAGGTAGATCTTTTTAGTAACAAAAGAATGCTCCTTATTACATTTTCTTTAATGGGAAGTACATCGTCTTAAAAACCACATGATTATAAAAACAAATATGTAGAAATGGAGTCTTGGGGACTTAACCAAGTGCCATTGACAGATCTTTGTTTTTTTTAAATATTTTTATTTTATTTCTAGGAGAGAGAGAGAGAGGCAGCGTGAGCAGGGGAGGGTCAGAGAGAGAGGGAGACACAGACTCCGAAACAGGCTCCAGGCTCTGAGCTGGCAGTCAGCACAGGGCCCGACGCGGGGCTCGAACCCACGAACCGCAAGATCATGACCTAAGCGAAAGTCGGACACTCAACCGACTAAGCCACCCGGGCGTCCCCCTGACAGATCTTAATAAGAGAAAATTCCGGCTTAAAATAGGGAATTGAATACTTGAGCACAAGATCTACTCCCATAATCTGGGAATTTTATGGCCTCCCTAAAGGAAAGAGTATGTGGTCTGTTAAGTCTGATCATAAAATATCTCCTTGAAACCTTAAAATGTAATGTGTCGGATGTTCAAATCCATTCAGTCTGGGCCCAAGTGCAGATCTGAGCTGTCAGCCCCCCAATTTCAACACAGTCCTTCTGGTGTTATTGTCACAGTCTACAGCCTTCAGAAAAGGCTGGAAACCGTAAAGCTGGGGACATAATACAAATATTAAGATAGAAATACTCTTTCTATATTAAATGTATTTGAATATCATATCTATACATCTACTTTTATAGAAAAGGCTGGAAGGATACAAATTAAAGTCTTAAGTGGTTATCTATGGAGACAGAGATGGGTAAGAGGCAGCTTTTGCGTTTCATTTTGTCCATTACTGCATTTGATTTTTTTTCAATGAGAATTTATTGGTGAAATTTAGTGATTAAAAAGAAAGTCAATACAGCCCCTTTTCTAAAGTATGTATAAAGTGATGGGACAAGTTTAAAAAAATATCAGGTCATCTCAGACAGTTTCAGTGCACAGTTAAGATTAATTATTTTGGGGTGATTCTGAGGCTAAATAGAAATTGTGACATTAGGTCATTTTTATATTTATCACAGCAGCTCTGTAAATTCACTAATTCACCCTAATTTTTTATTGCCCTTGAGATGCATTTAGAGTCAAGTAGTCAGCAATTATTTCTGCTTCAGGAGAATACACAATTATTCCAGGTAAGCAACTGATCCCTTACTGAGAGTTCATCCCAACAAAAGAACATTTTAGAGGATCAATTCTAGGGTTGCATGTTAGAAACATATACTCTGGTGATCTGGAATTGGGAGTTCATGCTCAAAAATGTAGAATGACAGCAAGAGTTTAGCTTGTGAGTGACATCATCGACAATCCTGTGCCGCTTAGAAAGTTGGGACGCTCTGGGCATAGAACTCCGCACCCTGTCTGGTGCGGTCCCAAATGGAACAGAGCATGTGGTTAAACAAACATGTAGTTTTTGTGAGAATGGAGACCATAACCAGACTGCAGTTAGGTTTGCTTGCAGGTGGTTTAAAACTATGTTGTAGAAACAAAGGACCTAGTGGTGAGGTGCTCAGGTGAGGGAAGGGGGAGGGGACAGGAGTGGGGAGGGGCTTGAGGGTGGGCATGTGGGTGCTGAGAGCTGTCCCAACGGTGATTTCATAAATCAAGTCACTAGTAAAAGTATCAGAAGTAGAAGACCAAGTTCACAAAAGCCCAGGAATTGCAGATTTGTGGAAGAGACATCCTCTCTGAAGCAACTGAACAAGGAGAAAAAGGGCAAGAAAGAGATACTTCATAAAGCCAGGCCTAAACTAATGCTTTTTGCCCTACACCTTCACATTTACACTTAACCTAAAAAGATTAAAATATCATAATAATTCTGAGATTTCTGGCTCTCAAGATTTCCATTATGACACATCAATAAAGCAAGGCAAGGTGACTGAGAAAGAACGGCCGGCTTTCATTTCCTGCTCATTTGAAGGTCACTTTTGGAGATAAAGATTATATTTTTGCAGAACCAGAGGATACACGAACATTTCTAGAAACTTGTAACATCAGATGTTCTGAACGAGCGAAGGAAAATGAATGATCCTATTAAGATACTTCTGACCATAAATCAGAGGTGTTAAGCTCTGACTGGCTAACTTCGGCTTCCCATTTGACTCATTTGAAAATAGAACTGATGTGAATATAGATTGAGGAAAGATGCTCAGTACCATTAGAGGTGGCTCATAAGCTACTACTCGCAGGGCTCAGATTGAATGAAATACAGTGTGCCTAGCACCCGGAGACAAATATTTGCATCGTCTCATTGTTAAGTGACTCTGTACGAGTAGCAGAAAAATGGGTGTCATGCTTGTAATACAAAAGAAGTGCTCGTGTTAAAACTCACAGGCTCACTGGGGAGAGTGGTGAGCCATTTATTAATGTCGAGCCCTTGGGAAGCCATTCTCGTTTTCAAGCTGACCCTTCTGCCCTTTTCAAAAGCATCTATTTCTCCCCTTGTGCCACTGTTACAACCTCCCTCCCCCTGATATTCTTAGTGATATTTCGCTTGGATCCTCTAACGAGCAATGTTTCTTTCTGCAAGAGCAGTGGGGCCCCACCTTCTGCCATTTCTTTGGAGTTCTTAGTTTCCAGGAATTCTTTCCCTGGGGGCATGGTGCCAGTCTGCCACTTGCTCAAGGGCAAGTGGACAAGCTTTCTGAGCCTCAGTTTTCCCAGCTGCAAAATAAGACTAAAACATTTCTTATCCCAGAGGGTCGTTTTGAGGTACAGACTTGGATTTGTTAATGTGTTTGAAATACCAGCCACCTAACAGGTAGTCAACTAATGTTATCCTCCTTCTGCTAAAAAGATGTCAGGCCGATAAAGACAAGCGCCTTGACGAAAAAGAATGGAAGTTGCATTTACCTTTGTCTTTCCAGGCTCCACATGGTGCTTGGCACAGGAAAGGTGCTCATTCATGTTTGCCTCATAAATATTGCATAGAACATCCTCTACAAATGCAAGTACATCCACCGTTGCAATGGTCAACTCAGGTGGGAGGAGGGAGCATCGGGGTGGTTTAAGAAATGTCATCAGTTGACACTTGTGGATGGCTCAGCTTGTTGAGCGTCCGACTTCGGCACAGGTCATGATCTCACGGTTCATGGGTTTGAGCCCCGCATCGGGCTCTGCGTTGATAGCTAGCTCAGAGCCTGGAGCCTGTTTCGGATTCTGTGTCTCCTTCTCTCTCTGACCCTCCCATGCGCGTGCTGTCTCTCTCTCAGAAATAAATAAAAAACATTAAAAAAGAAAGAAAGAAAGAAAGGTCACCAGTGAACATCGTTGTTTGAGACAAGCATTCCTAAGCTCAGGGAGAGACTCTGACCGCTTCCGTCTGAACCGGGTGTGACCTGCCGCCACGTGCTGCTCGTCAGCGTAATCATGGAGCAGAACATTAGAAACAGCTGCTCAAGGATTTGCACCTCTCACTTCTTAAATGCAAAAAACTGGTGTGTATACTCTTACCTGCAAAGGATAGAATAAAGACACGCAGACATAACCTTTAAAAGAAACAAAATTAGTATCTTACATATTCTAATATGTAAGCAAAATCTTACATAAAAGCAATTATAAGGCTAATTATAAAAAAAGCCACTCTAAGAACTAAATAATGACTCAACCTATAAATTGTAATTTTATCATTTAGGCAGTTTCTTCAACTTTGACTTGTTTGGAAAGAGAACTATTTTTCATACTTAGAGTTTAAATGATAAACTATAATCCTTTAATACTAATACATTTTAAAGAAAGAAGAAAAAGATATTAGAACAAAATTCTATAGGTTTTTTTATAAAGAGTTTTTTGGACAAGTCCATAAAATTCTAAAAGATATACTTCAAATTTAGCAGGACTTCCCTGAAAATCCACAGTTCATTGGAACTGAGATTTTTTTTTTTATTTTGAGTAAATAAATGATCAAAACACTGTGTTGTAGAATCTAGAAACTGTTTCTATCTCCTAAAAAAATTCTGGAGAGGATACTTTAATTTTTGTTTTGACATGTTTTGGGTGTTTGTAAGCATGACTTTTGCACCTGGGTAAAAATATTATGGTTTGTAAGGCTTTGGAAGTCATTTGTTTCTTTACTCAGTGGGACAAGCCAAGATTTTCTTTTTCTATAGGACTGTTTTCTTTATTCAAGGTGGAAAATTAAATTTAAATAATTAAAATATCAAATATTCTTGGATGCTATGTGGTATAAATGTTAAAATAACAAATATTTGAAAACTAGGTTTGTTAACTTACCACCTATGAAAGTGTTTTCAAGGTCTTTCAAACTTCATTTAAAAAAAGAGTATTATTTCTTATCTTTATCATATACTATATATTATAAACTTGATATACTTGTATACTCCAAGTATAATATAGGTTCCCACATTTATCCATTCTTTCATTTGTTTATTTAAGTGCTCATTCTACAAATTCTTGTTGTTTCCCTATAAAGCCCTAAACTCTGGATATACGTATGTACAAATTCCACAATACTTCTTGTCTTTGTGGGGCTTACAATCTAATATGGGAGACAGACAATGCTTTTTAAAAAGTCACACCAGAGACTAATTGCAAACCATGACAAATGATCTAAAGAAGATCCACTGAGGTGCATGGGTGGCCCAGTTGGTTAAGCACCAGACTTGTGATTTCAGCTCAGGTCATGATCTCACAGTTGCCATATCAAGCCCCATGTCAGACTCCATGCTGAGCGTGGAGCCTGCTTTGGATTCTCTCTCTCTGCCTCTCCCCCATTTATTCTCTCTGCCTCTCTCTCTCTCAAAACAAATATACTTTGAAAAAAAATTAAAAATAAAGAAGATGCACTGGGTGCTTTGAGAGTATGCAAAGGGGACCTGACCTTGTCTGGTGACTCAAGGAAGACTTCTCTGAGGAGGATAGCCAGAAACAGGCATGAAGATGACTGGCCATTCACAATGGATAAAGCTAGAACTGAATGCCAGTTTGTTGACCTAGATTGAAAAACTGGGAAGAATCGTTCTGCTTTGCAGTAAATAGGAAATAAAAGGCCCTAGGAGCTAGAGGCTTTGAAGGAGCAGTTCCCCAACCCTGACTACATTTGGAGGGCTTTAAAAAAAATACCAGGTCCTGAGCCCCATCTCCAGAGATTTGGCCATAATCATTCTGGGATGGGATTGACCTTTCTTTTTTGTTTTTGTCTTTTTTGCTTGTTTTAAGTTCCCCAGGTGATTCTACCGCATACCAAAAATTCAGAACTACTGCCTTAGAGTTAGGGGGAGTGTGGCTGGAGAAAAAGACTGGAATTAGACCATGTTAGAACCTTTCATGCCTTCTTAAGGCTTTTGGTCTTTATATTAAGAGCAATGATGAGCCTTTGAACGATTATGTGACAAGTAGCTATGCCAATGTAATGGTAGCTGAGCAACCAGTGGCTACAATAATAGTAAACAATAAGCTTTAATGACCCGGAGACACTCATTCATCCATTTAGTCATTTTATCTTTCCCTGTGGAAAACCAGTTTATTGAGATACTGATCTGTGTTTTCCCCTTCTACATTTCTTTCTCCATCACCACTTCCATAGGGTAACGTCTCTTGCCTCAGAAAAGAATTTAAAGTAAATGCATTTGCTCTTTTGCAGAATTTTCTTATTATTGAAGAGATGGGTTTAGCAGTCCTGGAGTGGAAGGGAAGGAATGGAGTGCCCCACAAGTTTTGGATTCAGGGTTGGCTGGGGCCAGGGGATGTGGAAGACCTCAGATGAGAGTGGAGTGAGGTCACAAGTGGTGAGCTGGGAGATTCTCAGCTGAGGACTCAGGGGTGGTGAAGAGTCAGTGGGCACACCCTCTCGTTACTCCAAGAGTCAGTGCTAATCAACATTGTTTTCCCACCATCCATGCAGAATGCGGGCTTAAGGTTGAGTTTAGTGTGCTTTAAAAAAAATGAGGACGTGTGCCGTATCAAAGACCCTACAGTTATGGTCACAGCTTTGTAATCTTTACATCACATTGGACCATAGACAGTGAGCACACAGAAGTGCCAGTCATCACATGAGAGGCTGGGAACAGAGTCATGTGCAAACTAGTCCCTGGTCAGAGCTCACAGCACAGGGATGGAGACAGACAAGATATAAAGTTAATCGTTCCATAAAGAGAAGTACTTGGAAGAAATATGCAGAGATGGTGAATGTGCAGGGAAGTTTTCTGATACAGAGTGGTCAGAGATGGCTGCACGAGGATGATATTTGAGCTTAAGGAGCCAGAAGTGTCCAGAAAAGGGAAGGAAGGAACCAGAGTCGAAAACATCTGGCCAGACAGGCTGGCTGTTTTCTAACAAGCAAAGGGGAGAACAACATGAGGTGCACTCTTACAGGTTTAGAGTCTGATCATGTAGGGACTGAAGTAGGGAATCTGAATGTGTGCAGAGCAGGCTGATAGCTGAACGCTCTCTGCGGACAACTCTCCCAACTGCTGGGGCAATGGGGCCTAGAGTGGGGAGTGTGCCTCTTAGTTCCATCAGAAGAATATTTCCATCACCTTGAGAAAGTTCCCTTATGTCAGTTCTCAACCCCACCAGAGGCAACGGCTACTGGAGATATCTATCACTGTGAATTCATTTTGGTTAATCTTAAACTTCACATGTATGGAATCATAAGATTAGTTCTCTTTTTTGCCTGACCTCTTTCACTAAACGTAACATTTCTGAGTTTCAACCATGTGGTGTGTGTGTGAGTAGTTCATCTCTTTTTAATGCCTACTATTCTATTGTACGGATATGCTACTGTTGGTTTTTCCATTTTCCTGTTGAACATTTAGATCATTTCCAGATCTGGCTATTATGAATAAAGCTGCTATAAACAAGTCTTTTGGCGAACAAACATATTTCTTTATCTTGGGCAAGTACCTAGCAGTAGAAATACTGGCTCATGAGGTAGGTGTATGTTTAAGAAGTTGCCAAACATTTTATATTTTCACCTGTAAGGTCTGAGAGTTCTAGTTACTCCACCCCTTTGCTAGTATTTGGCATTATTACACCTTTTCATCATAGTCATAGGTGTGACGAGAGGCATCTCTTTGTTGTTTCCATTTGCATTTTCCTGATGCCTGACAGGCCTTCGTGTGTACCTGACTGCCATTTGTATATCTTCTCTTGTGTAGTATCTATTTAAGTCGTTTGCACCACCATCCTCTCCTTTCAAAATTAGATCAGTTTCTTTCTTTTTTTTTTTTTTATGTTTATTTATTTTTGAGAGAGAGAGACAGAGCATGAGCATGAGCAGGGGAGGGGCAGAGAGAGAGGGAGATACAAAATCTGAAGGAGGCTTCAGGCTCTGAGCTGCCAGCACAGAGTCCAAAGAAGGGCTCGAACTCATGAACTGCAAGACCATGACCTGAGCTGAAGTCGGACAGTTAACCGACTGAGCCACCCAAGCGCCTCCAGATTTGTTGATTTCTAATTTTTGAGTTGTCGGGATTCTTATACATTTTGAATATGGGTCTTTTATCAAATATATTTTGCAAATATTTTCTCCCAGTCTATGACTTGTCTTTCATTTTCTTAACTACCTTTGGAACACCAAAGGCTTTAAATTCTGATGAAGTTCATCTTATCGATTTTTTCTTTTATAGTTCCTGCTCATCATGTCTTATTGCCAAGTTCTAAATATATTCCCCCTATGTTTTCTTTTATTTTTTTAAAGTTTATTTGTTTTTAAGAGAGAGAAAGAAAGAGAGACGGTGTGTGCAAGCAGGAGAGGGGAAAAGAAAGAGAGGGGAACAGAAAGTCGAAAGCAGGCTCCGCACTGACAGCAGTGGGCCTGATGTGGGACTCGAACTCATGAGCCATGAGATCATGACCTGAGCTGAAGTCATATCAACGGAGCCACCCTAGCACCCCTCTCCTATGTTTCTTTGTAGAAGTTCTATTGTCAGCACTAAGGTTTCCTCTAGGATACTGTTTCAACTTAAGATTCATTTTGTTTCTTTTCTTTTTTTGAAGCAGTTACAAGCCCACCCTGATTACAGAGAAGGGCATAGACCCCACCTTTCAATGGACTAATACTATATATCAGTGTGTATGTACAGCCACATGACCTATTTGTGCACCTAGTGGTGGAACTGGAATATCTGATGCACACCTAGATATTTTAGGCTAAAGGTTGCACTTTAGGTTAAAAAGTATGTAACTTGAAAAAAAGGTATATAATTTGAAATTTTTATAGAAAGCAAATTAAGACATCCAACTTTGCCAAGAGCAAAATTGAAGGGTATGAAGAAACTTGTACAAAAATCCAAAACAAGGTCTTTTATCTTAAGAGAGGTAACCTAATAAAGGATATGAAGCACGCTTGAAGAATATAAAATTTGTTTATTTCTTTAAAAAAATTTTTTAAGTTTACTTATTTTTGAAAGAGAGAGTGAGAGAGATAGAGAAATATAGAGAGCAAGAGCATAAGCAAGAGCATGAGCAGGGGAGGGGCAGAGAGAGGGAGAGAATCTCAAGTAGGCTCTGTGCTGACTGATGCAGGGCTCACACTCATGAACTGAAATCAAGAGTTGGACACTTAACCAAAGCCACCCCGGTGCCCCTGTTTATTTTTTATCAAATAGTTAGTATGTGCTACATGCTGTACTGAGTTAAGCTTGGGCACTGAAAGAGTTCACTGCCTATAGTCCCTACCCTCGGTGACTTTACAGTCAAGTAGGGAAGATCGTCATGTAAACAAACAACACCCCGAAGGACAATTGTCATAAAGCAGGCACGTGATACACAGCATGCCATGTGTAAAAGCTCTACAGATTGCTCAGGAGAGATACCATCTTGTTTGCCAGGATGAGCAGTGACTTGCCTTGTAAACCATCAGGGCCTCTGTCTTCTAGGCAAGGGAAGGAACATGCACAAGAAAATTAGTTTCCAGTTGGTGTGGCACGTTTGGAGAAGTAGGGGAGTTCTTGCTGTGTAAAGTCTGCTTTAGGCAGCTTTTCTAGTCCACAGGGGTAAGAGAGCCAATGGTTTCTGAGAGATTCTGTTGCCTTTTGGTTTGGCACTTTACCCTGAGGACATGGGAGACTATTCCCATTCTTGATCCCAATAGTTAAGGACCAGAAGGAATCGGACATCCTGCAATTACCCTGGAATGTAGAATTGCTCCAGGATTTATTTTAACCAACTTAACAGGATATTGGTTGCTAAATGTTGGGGTTAAGAGAAATTCTAGAGAAATTCTTCTGGAGAAGTTGCTGAAATTATGTAATAATGACAGCTGCTATAGTCCAGTTAGTCAAGGGAATCTACATCTCAATCTTAAATGTGAGGAGGAAACCAATATCTCTAAATTTGGTTTTCCTTACCATTTGCTAAATATATTTTAGAGAGCATATATATCCGGTTTACATATATTTGTATACGAAAAATGCTAGGAAATTCTGAAGAAATATGTATTTGAGTCCAGTTCATTAAGAAATGGCCAGAAAAGTAAATTGTGCCTGAGGTAAGTGCAAAAGAAAAGAATGCATAGCCTTCAGGAAGCATTTTTATACATGGAGGAAAGACCATGATGAAGATACTATTCTCAGCAAAGAATCCTAAATTCATAAGGGAGACGGAAATACAGTCACTCAGTGTTTTCTTTGAAAAAGCAACAACTTTAATTTGATCCATTCTGATGAATACTTTTCTTCTTATCAGCAGAAATAAATAAATAAATAATGGCAATCTGAGTTTCTTTTTAAGCAGCTCCCATTTTCTGAAGCCCAGGCTGCTGAATCCTCAGAGAGAAGCATCTCCTTCTGCACCGTGCATTCATCACTGTCATGTTGCATGGCCATCACTTACAGTTTCAGAAAAGTTTCTGAAGTATTCCCTTTTTTTCTACCCAAGCCATATGAATAACACCGATAGGATTTTCCATTTTCACATTGATATTATGGCGATGAAAATAATGTACTCCTATCAAATATCTAAGTGGCTCTCAGGAGATGACACTCAAAGACATTCATGTCCACATTCCTGTCCAGAAAGGAGCAGAAAAGGCTGTGTCCGGGAAGCTGTCCATAGTCTGCCTGGCAGCTGAACCTGTCACGTTTGGTGTCACAGTAGTTTCTGCCACTGTTCGTGTTCTGTTTCTCGAGCACTGCTCTTCTGTTGTCTGAGAATTACACTTCTGTGGCTTCATCTTACTGAATTATGGGAGATGCTAGCTTGCTAAGGTGGATCAGTTGGTGGATAGAGCATAACATTTTTTCCTGCCTTATTAAAATATCTAGGTAACACTGACTTTATAGCACCCTCACATGTAGGTCAAGGTACAAAAGTATTTCAAGATTAAAAAGTAGTTTCAAAGCATCAAAATTTCAGGAAGTTCAGACTTGTGAGCTACAGATTAGTATTTTTAGATGAGTAAAGCTGTTTTGGTTTCTTTTCTTTTCTTTTCTTTTCTTTTTTTTTTGGCTGACTCTTTTGGAGCTTGTCTGTGACTGGATATATCCTATACAGCATTAGATTCAGAGTTATTGCCACTGGGAACCATTCCTAGATTGGATCTTTTTGATTCCTAGTTAACTATGCTCTATGAAAGAAGTGTAGCAAACCCTACACACAACAGCCAGATTCTTAGGAAATCTAGTGCCCGATCACAGCCAGGCTACTCAAGTGTCAGTTTTCCTCTCAGAAACTCCAGACTATTCGTAATCAAAACTCCAGAGAGAAAACAGGAAGAAGCCTCATTTCTATTTTATTTCCTATTTTAAGTTCTTAGTGAGATATGGGCATAACAGGGAAAAGAATGCTGGGAATTACAAAGATGAGGCTCTCAGGTTAAAATCTAAGCAGCGTGTTCTTGGGCAGGTTGGTCAGGGATGATGGTGGACTGGGCCCACTGAAGGAGGAGGATAAGACCTTAAATCAGAATAAGGAAATACTTCCTGATGCTTACTTAAGAGATTGTTGAGTGATTTGTTTCAGGTGTCAAGTGATTCATGCCAAAGAAAGGTGGATACACAGGCTTTGAACAGATTGACTTAGTGTGCTGTTCGTGTGTTCAGCTAACTTCTACAGTTCATCAGTGAGGCAGTACATAATGGACAGAACAGTTGATTACAGGTTAGTTCTAGGTGATCTTTGAAATTCTACACTGTCAGCCTCTAAGATGGTCCTGATGATCTTTGCTTCTTGACATTCATGCCTTTATGTAGTATCCTCTTCACACTGAAACATGGCTAGTCTGTGTGACCAATAGAATATAGGAGAGGTGACTTCCCAGGCTAGGTCATAAAGGACAATGAAGTTTCTACCCTGTTCTCTTAGTTCATTCTTTCTGGACGAAGCCTATAACTATGTCATGAAGACACAAAAGAGGCCCTAGGGAAAGGTCTATATGAGGAAGAATTGGTCCAACAGCCAGCACCAGTTTGCCAGCCACGTGAGCGACCTTGGAAGTGGATCCTCCAAGATGTGTCCAACTTTCAGATGACTACAGCCCCAGCCACTACCCGAATTAACTTCACAGGATACCCTGAGCTAGAGCTGCCTAGCGAGTGAGTCCAGAATTCCTGACTCACAGAAACAAAAAACAAATTGTATTATTTTAACGTATTAAGGGTTGTAGTGATTTGTTACAGAGCAGTAGATAGCTAATGTTGAACTTCATCTCCCATCTGACTTCCAGTTGTCTCAAAATACCTAAACTTGGAAGCCAAGATCCATTCAGTCCTTGGGTTCTCATGGATTGTTAATTGTTTGCTAGAATGCACTTTCTCAACTTCCTCTGCACACAGCTAGACTAGAGGATAGGTAGGCCATGTGATTTGGTTCTGTCTGGTGGAATGTAACTTAAAATCTGGCTCATAAAACTTCCCAAGTGTGCTCCATGCTATTTTCTCTTTATGCCTTATTTGGATAAAACCCTCAGAGCGACCTTTTAAGTTCTGTGTTGAAGATGGTATTGCCACTTAGTCCCTAGAAGACTATGTGGGACAATGTGGACTGTTTTGTAAACAAGAAATGACCCTTGTTTTGATGCTTCAAAGCTTTGGGGGTCTATCTTACACACCAACCTACCTTATCCTAATCTACGCAGTGCCCTCCCATTTTCCAGACCCTTCCTGGAGTCTTTATCAAATTCCCCCCTGCCTCAAATTTTCCTTTCCTGTGTACTACTTCTTGAAAGTAAAGTTCTCTCACAAACTGGTAAACAAATCTATTCTAATACACTAATTAAGGTTTGAGCACTACAAGATAACAGACTTCAATGTAACAAGGTCTGTTGACAGATATATATTACACTAAAGAAGAAACTCCAGAGAATTTCAAGAAACTTAGCAAGGTAATGAAATAGCCTTTGGAGGAAAGACAGATTTTGTGTGACTCCAGCCACAACATGCAGGGACCTTCCAACATTAGTGGGATGTGGCACTGAATTACAATGTGTTCGTAGAGTTTTAGTCAGGCCAATTCCAGGGAAGATGAGGATGAAGCTTTGTCTGTAAACTCACTGTGGCACCACATCATTAGGTTTGTTGTTTCTGGAGACTGGCGTTTGGGCTACTTTCTCATACATAGCTGTGGCTGAGCAATTTTAATCATCAAATGTTTTCCATGTCCTTTAGGCAACAGCAAGAGAAGAGGCCAAATATAGTGATATGAAGATGTGAAGTTCTGTGGCACACTAAGACACTGAGGAAGATCTCACTCTGACTTGATGAAAGCACTTTGGTTTTAGTTCACTTTTTTGTTTGCTTTATGAAAAGGAGATTAAAAAAAAAAAAAAAGACAGGAAGAAAGAAAATAGCCACATAGTGTTGGCCACACCTGGAAGGTTATGCCAACTAAGAAAAAATTATGCCAACATCAGAATTTACCAGATACTTGCCTTCATGCCTCCTTATATGGATTTCTGACCACTCGCCAGGCAGCCAGAGAGGGGTGACTGGAGAGTATGCCATGTTCTAGCGCATTAATATCTATACATGGTAACAGAGTAGTTTATGAATGTCTCTTGTGGATAATAATACTAGGAAAACATTTTCTTTAAAGTAGTGCCTTAGCCTGGGTTCCCCAGAAAGCAGAGCTCCAGGAAGAAAGCCTATGTGCAATCCCTGTATTAATCCCACATCATCCTGGGGGCAGAAGTGAGGGCAGAGTGGAACGATGCAAGGTAAAGGGTAGGTGCATTTGTCCGATGGGGCCATCACCTACTGGCCTCAGATTCTCCACAGAAAGCATTAACTCCCTTGAGTTTTCAGGTTGTACTTGGAGGAGAACAAATCACTAGAGATTAGTTTGCATTTCCTATAACTTACGTAAATAGAATCAAAGTAACTGCTTGCTTTTGTTTTTATTTTTTTTTTTTCCACTCAGGATAATGAATTTGAGATTCATCAATATTAGCACACATCAAGAGTTGTGGCGGATACACGCTAAGGTGACCTTGGCTGAACCATGACCTTTTCAGTCTCTTCCCCCAAGGTGGCTGGGATGTAGGACTTGCTTCTGACCAATAGCCCATGGCAAAGGTGGTGGGATGCCATACTCCTGTTTATTTTACTTTTGCCCTATTGTTAACTTTAGATCCTTAATTCACCAGCAATGTATTTTATTTAATTAGTTTATTTATTTTTCATAAGTTTTATTTATTTTTAACTTTTAGAACAATTTTTAATGTTTATTTATTTTTGAGACAGAGACAGAGCATGTAGTAGTCCCCAGCTTATTGATTTCTTTTCCCCATCTTTTTTCTTAACGTTTATTTATTTTTGAGAGACGGAGCATGAGCAGGGGAGGGATAGAGAGAGAGGGAGACAGAGAATCCAAAGCAGACTCCAGGCCCTGAGCTCTCAGCACAGAGTCCCAAGTGGGGCTCAACCCACAAACCACAAGATCATGCCCTAAGCTTAAGTCCGATTCTCAACCCACTGAACCACCCAGGTGCCTGATTTTCCCCATTATTTTGTAGTACCTCTTGTATCATAATTAAATTCTTATGTATAGAACAGATTCTGGATGAGAAAGGACCTTCCAAAACTGAAAATCACAGGGGAGGTGGGAATCACAGAAGAAAATAAAATGAGAAAAAATTGAAAGACAAAATGCTATTACTAGGGGACAAAATAGGAATGAAAATGGGGAAAGGGTTGTTTCCTGCTTACACAGTACTTAAAATTTTGTGTGTAAAGGAATTTACAAAAAAGAAATACACATTTCTGACAAACATAACCATAATAAAAGTTAACATGTGTTAAATAGTAGTGCATCCAGTAATCAGGCTAATTACTCTGCATGGATCTCCTTTAAGCCTCACAATAGCCCTGTGGAGTAATAGAGTTTGAGTATATTTTAATCTCAGAAAATACCAAGATATTATTCATTTTCACTTAATCAATTAGCAAAGTTTATTGACCTACTGTTGGTAGGAATTTTTGGATAGGACACAAAAACTACAAGTCATTAAAGAAAAATATAAATTTCATTACATTTAAAACTTTTGATATTCAAAATATACCGTTAAGAAATGGAAAGACAAGTTACAAATTGTAATAAAAGATTTGCACTAAATATATCTGATAAAAAGGCTTGTGTTTGGGAGATATAAAGAAAGTCTTAAAATTCAATAAGGAGAAAATGCATTTTAAATATGGGCAAAAGATTGGAAAAGACACCTCAGCAAAGAAGATATACAGATGGCAAATAAGCATACGAAAAAGCTCAACATCTTAAGTCATTAGGGAAATGCAAATGAAAGTCATAGTGAGATTCCACAACACATTCATATGGCTAGTATTAAAAAGATTGGCAGTACCAAGTGTTGGCAAGGATTTGAAGCAAGTGGAACTCTGATGCACTGTTGGTGGGAATGTTCAATGGAATATTACTTTGGAAAAACAGTTTGGTGTTGTTTTTTTTTCTTTTCTTTAAGTTAAGCACTCACTTGAGGCACCAAGGTGGCTCAGTCAGTTAAGCATGCACTTCAGCTCACGTCATGATCTTACGGTTCATAAGTTCGAGCCCCACATTGGGCTCTGTGTTGACAGCTCAGAGCCTGGAGCCTGCTTCAGATTCTGTGTCACCCTCTCTCTTTGCCCTTCCCCCACTCATACTCTGTCTCTCTCTCAAGAATAAATAAACATTAAAAAAAATTTTTTTTTAAGTTAAGCACTCACTGTATAACCCAGAAACCCCAATGCTAGGTATTTGTAATGAAAGCATCTTCAGAGGAAAATTTGTACACAAATGTTCATAACAGGTTTCCTCAAAATAGCCAAAACATAGTGCAACCCAAATATTTCAAAGGGAAATAGAATAAACCAATAGTGGTAAATCCATTCAATAGAATACTCCTCAACAATAACAAGTAATGAACTTCCACCATAGACAACAATGTAGATACATATGAAAAACATTATGATGAGTAAAAAAATGCCAATCCAAAAGCACACATACTGCGTGACTCTACTTATACGAAAGACACAGGCACAACCCAACTATGTTGACATATTGATGTTGCCTAGGCCACAGAAGGAGGGGGGCACAAAGGGATACTTTCTATTATTGAAAGATTCTGTATTTTAATTGTAATAGTGGATGTAGGGCATATAATTTTTTTAAAAATTCCTTGAAATGCAATGTAAAATGGGTGCATTTTATTGTAAGTATATTACATCTGAATGAAGCTGCTTATTTTAAAAGATTTTTACTCCAGTGGGATTTTTTTTCTTTATTAAAACTAAAATCTAAAAGGTATCTTGAACAAAAGTTTTGATATACAAAAGGAAGCTTTGTTAAAGACATAATGACAGAGCCTCACACTCAAGAAGTACATATTTATTATATGCAACAGGATTTCACTTATATGTGGAATCTAAAAAGCAAGTAAATGATGGGGCCCCTGGGTGGCTCAGTCGGTTAAGCATCTGACTCTTGATTTAGGCGCAGGTCATGATCTCACTTGAGCTGGAACCCCGATTTGGGATCTGTGTTGACAGTGTGAAGGCTGCTTGGGATTCTCTCTCTCCCTCTCTCTCTCATAATAAATAAACATATTTTTTAAATAAATAAATAAATAAATAACAAGTACATGAAATAAAACAAAACAGAAATATACTGGTGGAGAACGAACAGGGAGGTGAGGAGGATGGAAGAAATGAGGATTAAGAGGTCAGTTTTTCAGTTTTAAAAGAAATAAGACATGGGGATGTAATGTACAGTAGGAAATATAATAAAAAGAAAGGTGATGACTATGTAATGACATACGAAAATTATTAAAATAAATTTTTAAGGGAAAAGAGTCATATACCTGTATGTGAATTTTGCCTTTCTTTAAAATTTTCCAAATCAGTCCTTACAGCTTGAAAGTCAATTTATTTTGTGCTTGCATGCTCCCTTATTACTTTTTTCTAAAGTCTTGGCAAAATGGTTGTTTAATTGTGTAGCCTTTTCACAAATTATTTTGTTGCTCAAGGATACATTTTGGCCCTGACTTTATAGTCATCCATGAGAAGAAAGAAGCACGTACATACATAATTTGCTTCTTTACAACATGGAAATAGATCTAGTCACATGAAGAAATACATTTTGCAGAAATTTTTTGTTTAACAGGATTGAACCAAACCAGGCACACTGAAAATACTACATATTAAAAATTTGGAATAAATAATAGTGTGTTTAAAAAAGCATTTAGGTAGGACTTATTGTAATTGTGCTATTTTCTTTCTTGAAAATTAGAGTTCATGAATTTTTACACAGTACATGATACTATCTTTAAAAATAATTATAAATATTCAGGAGAAATTATATTTGACTTTATTTCACATTTACTCTAAGATTTTATCATTTTAATTGTCCTTGTGATAATTTGTATGTCAGAGGAGCATTCCACATCCTAAAAGTTAACCTAGTTTTCTTTAATTGAGGGAGTGGAACACCCAAAAAACAAATAATCCAATGAAGAAATGGGCAGAAGACATGAATAGACACTTTTCCAAAGAAGACATCCAGATGGCCAACAGACACATGAACAGGTGCTCAATGTCACTCATCATCAGGGCAATACAAATTAAAACCACACTGAGATACCACCTCATACCAGTCAGAGTGGCTAAAATGAACAACTCAGGAAACAACAGATGCTGGCAAGGATGTGGAGAAATGGGCATCCTCTTGCACTGTTGGTGGGAATGCAAACTGGTGCAGCTGCTCTGGAAAACTATGGAGGTTCCTCAAAAAATTAAAAATAGAACTACCCTAGGAACGAGCAATAGCACTGCCATGAATTTATCCAAAGGATGAAAGGGTGCTGATTCATAAGGGCACATGTACCCCAATGTTTATAGCAGTGCTTTCAACAATAGCCAAACTATGGAAGGAGCCCAAATGTCCATAAAATGATGAATGGATCAAGAAGATGTGGTTTATATATATGAGGGAATACTACTTGGCAATGAAAAAGAATGAAATCCTGCCATTTGCAGCAATGTGAATTGAACTGGAAGGTATTATGCTGAGTGAAATAAGTTAGGCAGAGAAACACATATATCATAAGTTTTCACTTATATGTGGATCTTGAGAAACTTAACAGAAGACCATGGGGGAAGACAAGGGGAAAAAATAGTTACAGAGAAGGAGGGAGGGAAACCATAAAAGATTCTTAAATACAGGGAACAATCTGAGGGTTAATGCGGGGGGAGTCAAGGGGAGAGGGGGAAATCGGTGATGGGCACTAAGGAAGGCACTGGTTGGGATGAGCACTGGGTATTGTATGCAAGCAATGAACCACCGGAATCTACCCCCAAAACCAAGAGCACACTTTACACACTGTATGTTAGCCACTTTGACAATAAATTATATTTAAAAAAATAGAGACCTCAGGCAAAGATCGGAGGGAAATCAAATATCAGCTCTATTTAGGTTTCACAGAGCTAAAAATCACAAATGATCTATTATAATTCTGAGAATGAAATCTCCTACCCATAAAACATTTCAAGAAGTTTTTACTTTGCTCAAAACACCTTTAGTACCTCCCAGATGTCAACTAGAGTCTTCATTCTGCATATGGAATTCAAGGCTTTCCATGACCAGTCCCTCATTCTACCACTTACCAATAATGACTTTGGGTAAAGGTATTTTTTTTTGTATGAGCTTCTAGTTTCTTAGCTGTTTTTAAAAAATACACAGGGAGAGTATCATCTTGGTCCTAGATTTGTTGTGGGCAATAAATGAAATAAAACATTGAGCACACTATACGTGTGGCATATAATGAATGGTTTAAGAGTGGAAGCTATTCATTTTATGTGTTATTATTATTTTATTTGTTTATTCCCCTACTGGGCTGTAACTTAAAGGATCACCATTTTCTTTACTGTTAGTTTTCTCTTGTCTATTCAATGGATATTTACTAACGGCCTACCACTTCTGGGCATCATGCTAGATGCTGAGGCTCTAACAGTAAAGAACATGAACCAAACACAAACACTCATGTAGCTTTCTGTTTAGTAGGGAAGAGCCTCAATAAATAGGAAAAGAAATTCAAGGAGAAAATAACTGATGGGGGATATTAGCAGGGAGCAGTGGGGAAGGAGACCTGATTTTGGTAGTTGTTTCCATAAGAGAAGACCTCTGAAAGGTGAGGTTGAGACCTGAGAAAAGGGTTAGTTATTATGCAGATACCTAAAGGGAAGGGATCCTGGTAAAGGTGTAGTATGCACCACAGGTCAGATTTAACAGAGCTTATGTGTGAGTGGGAAGATTGAAGGGACTAGAAGTTACTAAATGAAGGAGCAACAGCTCTGAGATCTGCTGAGAGAAATCTACAAGGGCCAGTCTTAGAGACTTGGCAGTAGAGCTTGGGTAGCATTCTATGTGCTGTGAGAAACCATAGAAGGATGCCTAGCAGTGGAGTGAGAACATGTAATTATCCTGCAAAAAGACCATCCTGCCAAACACTGACAGTGGAATAAAAGGGGTCTGGGAGGGGTGCCTGGGTGGCTCAGTTGGTTGAGTGTCCGACTTCGGCTCAGGTCATGATCTCACGGTTGGTGGGTTTTAGCCCCGCATCGGGCTCTGTGCTGACAGCTAGCACAGGGCCCGGAGCCTTCTTCACATTCTGTGTCTCCCTCTCTCTCTGACCTTCGCCTGCTCATGCTGACTCTCTCTCTCTCTCTCAGAAATAAAACATTTAAAAAAAAAAAAAAGAAAGGAAGAAAGGAGTCTGGGAGGCAGGATGGCAACGGAGGGGGGAGAGGGTAGAAGACAAGATCTAGCACCTGGCTCCTGCCCACCACTCAGTTCTCACTGGGTTTCTTTCCCTCCTGTTCTCCAGCCACATCCTTCTTCCTCTCACATGTGATATGCTGGTTGCTTCCTATGGGCCTTTGCCTTATCTGTTTTCCCTGCCTTCAGTACTCCTCACCTAGAGTACTCACTGCCTGAATGACTCAGTCTTGTTCAAGTCACAGCTTAGTCACCTTCTCAGAGAGGCCCTTCTTGGTTCTTCCTAAACGCATCCCTAATTCCATTTTTTGGATAAATGCTGAATTGCTAAGTGTTAAATTCAATATTTAGTTCATTATAAAAAGAACATCTGGATTAAAAAAATAAATGAAACAATTTTTCAGCACTGTCAGCCACTAGTAACTTCAATAGAGGAGGAAGATAGATCACTTTGGGTTTACTGATTTTTCTCTTATAGTCTCTCCTTGTCTTCATGCTCTTTGTACTCTGCAGCTACGACTGCACTAATGGTGGCTCACCATGGGTGACATGAAGCACGCTTTTTAGAATTCCACCTTATTAGGAAATTTTTGAGTATGAAACTTGGCATACTATCTTTAATTCATCTTAACAAGATGCAAAGAATTACCAAAGAGGATATTTTCTCAAATTTACAACCTAAACAGAGTTTGATAATTGACATGTAAATATACACCTTAAAATTTTTTTAACCTGCTAATCTATTTCCTTACTTATCTAACGGTTGGAAGTTCTTCACAATTGTGTTTATACATAAATAAAAACAATAGCTTTCACAATCATCAGATAGTATAGCAGTTATTCTTGTGACAACAAATATATATTTTTATTTTGACAGACTCTTTGTGGACTTCAAAGCATAAATTAGATTTTTACCCCAAATTATATCTAGAATGCTTACCTGTAGTTGAAAATGAACACTCAGACATTAACAATAAATCTTAATGATATATCTTGTTTGTAACATTGATGCTGTTATTTTGATTGGGACCCTACGTGATTACCCTACATGATTAATGACAAGTTTAGGATGCTGAAAACAACCTTGAGGTAGGCATTCAGCTATTTTGTCTTCCAACGTCTAAAATCAAAGACAAAAAAGCATATTTTGTCTGCATGTGAAGACCCAAAGAAAAATTTAATGCCTCTCTACTTACCGTCATTGTCTCTGACAACAGAACCCTGTTTTATTATCATTAGTGTACTAATCACTGACTGGTTTTCTCTTCTTTTTACAATTTTCTGTTTTCCTTCTTTAGAATAATGCTCCGTGGGAATAGGGACACTGTTTATCCTGTTCAGTAGTGTCTCCTGAGCCCCCAAAAAAGCATCTGGCACAGAGTGGGTGCCCAATAATTGCTTGCAGAGTAGACTGGGAGATGGATGGATGAATGAAGACTAGAGTAGTACAAGCAAGAAATGATGGTGGCTTGGACTCTTGCAAAAGAAATGGAGAGAGTAATCGATTTTTTTGCATGCAGAATCAACAGCACTAGTGAAAGGGTCAAATGTGAGTTGCTTTCCATGATCATGAATTGCGGAATTTTTATATCTTCAGTGTTTAGCATCCAGCCTAACACAGTAGGTGCCCTAGAAATGTTTTTTAAATTGGTGAATTGACTTGAGCTTGAACTTTAATAGATTCAATTAGTGCTTGTGATATTTAGAAGTACCTATGGACATTCTGGACACATTTTCCAAAATCTGTGCACACCACCAATGCCTAATGTTCACATTCTTTTCTCAGTGGCTGAACTACACAGGCTGAGGCTGCTGAATGGCTACCGTTGAACATGACTGGTCTGGAGAGAGACACAAAAATATGATTGCTATTGCTATCATTTAACTTGTGGTTTCAACCAGGTTGCTATAAAAGTAAGTGGTTTTCAGTTCCTCACCTTCTTACCTGGAGAAAAATGAACACTAATTCAGAAAAATATGGCAAATTTTCAAATTAATTATTGGAACAGTATCTGAACCATGAAAAATTCAGTTTCCAAAAGAGGATTTAAAAAGAGCATATGGCACTAATTGTCATAGAGTCCTTGTTACATTGTATAGATTTTTCATTTCATAAATCAGTGAATCATTTAAAAGAAAAAAGTTGAACAGCAATTCTAGCGAAAAGTTAAATTAATACATACATTAGCCCAGATTCTACGCGTATGATGTTGGCAGGCTACACAAAGCTCTTGCTCCTGTGGACGCCACACATAAGAAGACAGACAGCCTCCCAATTTCTTTACTAGTAAAGTCAATAACTAGAATGTGAACCCTGATGTGTCCTTGTCCCTGGAATTCATTATGTAGGCTTCATGGGCTTGCTGGCCCTCCAATTAACCAGTTTTCCTGCCTGATTTTTCAAGAAAGGGACAAAGCTATTTGAATGCAGCAGTATCTTGCACGATATGGAGTCTTTATCACTTTCCCCTTGTCAATGATTTTAGAAATAATGATGTGGAGAGCCGGGGGAAGATAACTGTTTCAGCATGTGGCCACCAATCATCTCATATTGTTTTCAAAGAATGGGCAAGTGTTATTCTACACTTTGGGTCAAAAGAATTTTTTAAAAATTGACTAGAGTCATATGCATGGGTATGTAGAAAAGTTTCATTTTTAGAATCAACAAAATCGTAGTCCCTTCTCCTAACTGACCTTACGACACCAAATCTTCATTGCCTGTAATGAGTCTGAAATGCTGTGAGCCTGATATCTTTTCCCCACCCTCCCTGCCCTGGCTTTCATTGGTTTTATGGACTTCGGGTGACAAGCAGGACAGTGCAGGGGAGTGGGAAAATAATAGGCTCTGGAAGGGACAAGCTTGACTTCAGATCTTGGCTCAGCCTCATTATTGCTGTTTGACCTCAGAAAAGTGGTTTATATTCATCTGTGGAATGGGTTCATAAGAAAGAAACACCTTGCAAGGTAATAGAGATAGTGTACGTATTAGAGACATATATGAGGTCACTGCCATGTCATGAGCCATCACAGTGGTCTTTGTTGTGGTTTCATGGCACCCTGATTTGTTCATTTATCAGCAGGACCACTTCCCTTTGAGTTTTACACTGTGGGACTGTCTCACATTCCTAATATTAAACATCTCCCCGTTATTCCTCATTTGTTCATTTAACAAATACGAGCTGTGGGTTTATTTTGTGTCAGGTCTGACATGATTCAAGCTGCTTTAGAAATCTCCTCTTTTAGAAGACTGTCAAACTTTTTGAAAGACTGTCAAACTGCCTTTTGGTATTTTTTGTAAAGCCAGGATATCCTTTATTTAAATATTTATATTCATTTCAACATTAACCCACTTGTGGAGGGCTACCACTTGGAAGAGATGGTGATAGCATTAGCAGAACAGCACACAGACCACTAGCAATTTGCCATCTGTTGGTTGATGCAATTGTGTGCTAACCATTTCAAACAAGTAATGTTTTTAATGGTTATTTATTTATTTTGAGAGCGAACAGGGGAGGGGCAGAGAGAGAAGGAGAGAGAATCCCAAGCAGGCTCCATGCTATCAGCACAGAGCCTGGTGTGGGACTTAAACTCATAAACCAGGAGATCATGACCTGAGCTGAAATCAAGAGTCAGATGCTTAACTGAGCCACCTAGGTGCCCCAACATCAAATAAGTAATATAATAAACATGTTCATAATTTAAGTCTGGAATATTACAGCTTACTATCTCTTGTGAGAGGACATATAAGATTTGAGGAGTCACAAAGAAAAATACATGTGTATAGCATGTCCTTCACTTATGTAAGATTACAACTTTCCAGACTTAAGATATACCATTTTTATGTTCAGTAGAGCACCTAAAACGGTTATGTCTAGAAAGAAATCTCCATTTTTACACGATAGAGCATGGGTAACTGGTACCTTCAATGAGTATACAAAATCTCATTTTAGTAAAATATATTAATATTTTTCCCCACTGAACTTTGAGCCAGTGCTACTGAAAACAGCAAAACGGATGGAGAATGCTAGCGAGTATGAGCCGTAGGCTTTGAACACAATTGCTAAAGCAGCAAGAATTTGGGAATGTAGGAAAGGGTCCAGGGCTTGGCCACCCCAGAAGGAAGCAGGGCAGCGGCCCAGGGGCTGGTGGGGTAGCCTATTGACCCAGGAGGATTCTAGGGCAGCAGAGGAAGCCACGGATGTGTGCAAGGCCTAAACTCACGGCAGAAGAAAAGCCCAGCCTGTTCTGTGACGGTAATTAAAAGCCCATTCTAAAAGCTCAGAACACTATATGGACTACTGCATGGTTATTTATTTACTAACAATTAAGTGTCTACTATGTGCAAAAACCCTATGTATCTGGGTATTTTGCAAGCCCTTAATTCTGCTTTTATTCTCGTTCATCTGCAGGGTCTTGTTGTTAGGGAGAGAAAAGTGCTCTATTTGTCATTTCGGAACTGAAATGCTTCCATCAACCTTGAATTACAGGCAAAGTCTCCTATACTTATCCATTGTTGGCATCATCATCGTCATCATTATTCCAGGCTCCTGAAAGAGAGCTGAGAGTGCTTCTTTTAATGCCAACTGTGATTTGCATGTTCATAGAAGGTTTGAAGTTTCAGAAATTAAATGTCGGGGTGTAAAATTCTTGAAGGAAGAAAGTATGATTGCATCGAACTTTCAAAGTAAAATCAAAGTCTAAAGGAAATATAATTATTATTGTCGGTTTATCACTTCAAACATGTTGTTGTAAATGTCATTATATCAGATGAGTTTGGTAACAGGTTTTCCATTTTGCACTTTATTTGACAAGGTGATTCATTGTTTAGTGCAGTTTAAGATGTCAGTCCTTCTGGAAGGAATTGAGCTGAGCTGATGTGCATAAGAACATTCTTCCATCAAAGTATATGATTAAAGAAGGGTTAGGCTCCTGAAATATTGTTTCCAAACTTGCTTTGAATAAGTGTAGTTTCTTTGTCAAGATAGAATTTATCACAGTGTGCTACATCTGGGAACGTGTACACAGATTACACACACTGCCTATGGCAGCATGTGCAGCTGTAAGCCTGTGCAGGATGACCCTACTTTGGATAAGTGTGTCTGCATCATGGAAACCTAGCTAGTAATTGAAGTTGTGTACTTTTGTTTTTGTTTCAAGTAAGATATTTTTACGATGAACCAGGAAAATGGAGCAAACATATGGCTCCACATTATTGCCTGTAGTATTCGGATGAGTATGTGTTGGTGACCCAATATTAGACACTTTAAAACAGAGCATCCAGCTTTTGGGCTCATAAAGGGAGCCAGGGCCTCCTTTTAGTCATTTTGATGATACCTGAAGCATTTCCTTGTTTTCTTTGTTAATTTCCCCATATCAAATTGTAAATAAGATCATAAGATCTTAAGAAAACTATATTTATATACACATACACACACATCTACAAAGAGCCAGCAACTGGGCTAAGACATTATCTATCATATTCAAAGCAATTTTACAAATTATTTGCATCCTCATTATACAATCAAGGATCTGAGGCTTTGAAAGGATGAGTAATTCGCCAAAAGACATACAAATGGAAAGTGGCAGAGCTGGGATTCAGAGGCCCTGCAGTTTTAATGCTCAGAACTCTTCCTCTATTATGTAGATGTCCAAAACATATCATGCTTATCCTCTTTTTAGCAATCTTCCCAATGCGATTTACTGCTGGCCTGGTCAATGCCTTTATTTTTATATAGTATCTGTTAAAAGTCCACTTCGTGTCTGACTGGTAAGGTCTTGTTTTAGAAGCAGTTATGCATATCAAACATAAGCTAGAAGACAGAACATTTCTTCTTTTCTTTCACAAAATTGAAATATATGCTGATTTCAAAAAAGGTCAAAATGTCCCAAGCCTCTTAGAGTGAAATTAGGTAGTAGGGAACTCCCAAATACCTTCCAAATCAGGTTATTTAAAATTAACCACAGAGAGGGTATTTATTGTGTGATAGAATTCCTTGTTTAAATTGAACAGCTTTTTTATGAGGTACAGTGGCCAACATTCAAGGATGAAAAATAATTGTGATATATCTATGCAGTTGCCATTAAAAAATGACTGATAGGTCATAGCTGAATAATATTCTTTCCAACGATGAGAGCAGAGGTAGAACTAACACCTTTAGAGGTTCAAGGTTGAAAAATGTTCAAGACCTTTCAGTTTGCATTGAGGATGGCTAAGTCCAGGATAATTCTCAGAGCTCTCAATACTGTCTTAGCTCTGCTGCTTGGAATGGAGTCAAGATGCAAAATTTGGACCCGCTTGAAAACTCAGGTATCCCAAACTATGAGAGAGGTTTTGGTGACTTCCTATTTATGTTACTGCACTGGAAGCTTTGAAACGTGAGGTTTGTATGTATGTTTGACCATAGGTTTCTTGGCTAATGCAACTATAAATAAAACCATCTCTGAGTAAGAGGGCTTGTTTCCATTTCCATTTAAATTTTCAAAAGGTGTATCTGTACACATATGTCTGCCTACACACGTTTATCAACACACACAAACCTTATGGTTTTAAATTCAGTAATAGACTTAAAATAGTCATCATTCATTATATAAAAAACATATTGCTCAGCAAAGCAATAGAGGGTTGGAGAACAGTTAAGTGCTTCATCTCTGATTCATAGGTTCAGATCCCAGCTGTATTTCCATACTGTTTCTGCGACTAAGGGAAATTATTTTTTCTTTCAGTTTCTCCATATTTAAAATAGTGCCTATTTTATATGTCTATATGGGCTCATATTTATAAAACATCTAGAAGAATATTTAGACACATGGTTAATGCTATACAACTATCTGCTTAATAAGTAACGTTTTTTCAAAAAGTAACATGATTATATATCACTTCACACCTGTTAAAATGGCTATCCTCAAAAGAAGAAATAGCAAATGTTGGTGAGGATATGGAGAAAAAGGAACACTTGTACACTGTTGGTGGGAATGTAAATTAGTGCAGCCACCCTGAAAAATGATATGAAGATCCCTCAAAATATTAAAAATAGAACTACCATATGATCTATATGATCTGCTCTGGATATTTGTCTGAAGAAAACAAAAACACTAGAAAAGGTGTGTGTGTGTGTGTGTGTTAGAATATTACTCAGCCATAAAAAGGAAGGAAATCCTACCACTTGTAACAACATGGATGGACGCTAAGGACATCATAGTAGGGGAAGTAAGTCTGACAGAGAAAGAGCATACTGTATCATCTCCCTTATTTGTGGAAGCTAAGAAACAAAAACAAGGTTTATCACAGATACAGAGATAAACTGGTGGTTACCAGAGGCAGGAGTTGGGGTTAAGGAGAGGATAAAATGGGAGTCAAAGGTACCAACTTTCAGTTATAAAATAATGTCACAAGGATGTAATATAAAGCATGGTGACTATAGTTAATAATGTACTGGATGTTTGAAAGTTGCTAAAAGAGCATACCTTGGAAGTTTTCCTTACAAGAAAAATTTTTAACTATGCATGGTGACTAATGTTAAGTAGACTTATTGCCCTGATCACGTGACAGTATATACGAATATTGAATCATTATGTTATACACCTAATATATGTCAAATATACCTCAATTAAAAAAAAACACATAATCATAATGGATTAGAAAAAATACGTTTAAAAGCAGATTTTGAGAAACATTAATTCTTTTGAAGTTATACTTGGTCCTCTTAAAGAGGTAATAAAATTTGAACTATAGGTCAGCTTTTAATGTGAATTGGTCTCTACAGAAGGGTAGCTACAGAAAGAACCCAAAGAATGTACGTAATGCAAATTGGTCTAACCATTATTATTCTGCATTGGGAGTCTCAGAAACAGTAAGTAGCAGTGGTCAAGGAATTAATCTGTTTGAATTCAAGAGCAATCTATATAATTCCCCGAGCCTCAGTTTCCTCATCTATAAAATGGAAATACTAATATATTCTATCCCTTAGGTTGTTGTAAGAATTAAATAAGATAACATTTGTTAAGAACTACTAAGTATAGTGCTTTACTCAACAGCAGCTATAATTAATATTAATATTTATAATTTTATTATTTGAGTCTCTTGTCCACACTTTTTCATCTCTTTGTTAAGAGTAAATGTAAATGGGATCAATTGACTATACCTGGAATGAAATAATACATAAGAATGTTAATGGACCACAGTAAGAGGTGAATAGCATAGGGCAGTGATGGTCAAATGTTTCTGGAATGATTTGTCACTTTTTTATATCTGTATTTTTTAAAAATGTGGAGAAATCACAGTGAATTCAAAAAACCAAAATTTAAAAAGAAGATAAAATAAATATTGAGAAAAGAGGAAACCAACTCTGAGAAAAGATATAGAAAAGATTGACCTTACTTACCTTAAGAGACTGACATGTGACTTATTCAAGGTTTTGAAGGATAGTTTTTAGGAGAATGTGGACTTTTACTTATGGGAAGATAAAGGAGCTGACTATAAATAGCAGAGAGTAAGGTGGCCGACATAATGACTGTACAGGAATGATATTCTTGCAGCAGAATGGTCTTTGAAGAAACTTCAGTCTTCCAATGTGTGGTAAACAATCACAATCTTGGATATTTAGAGTCATTTAATCTAATACCTGGGAATGAAAACCTGGACCTGATAACCACTTTCTTCTCTAAGATTTGGTATTTTATACTTGAAGACCAGGGCTCCCCAAACTTAATTTTGTCAGACACCAGAATATCGTGTTACTGTTGTGCTGAGGTTGGATCCTGTCAACTCCCATGGTGGCCCAGAGGGCCTATCACCATGACCACCAGCCTCCTTCATTTATTCCACAGTGTGAGATCATCATTTCTTACGTATGTCATGAGGTGAAACATACAACAAATCCTTGACCTGCTTGTGTAATGTACTGAAAAAGAGCTGGTATCTAAATAAAGAGTTATTATCCATCAACTGAAAACTTTTTGGAGGCTAAAGATAACTCCCTGATACGCACATGAAAACCACAAGAGAAATGAAAAAAATTTAAGGAATTTACAGTCTCATAATTCAGAGTCTCTGGATGTCCTTTAAATTTTCCTTAAGAACCTTACAGGAATCCAACTGGAGCATTATAATGGCTTGACTGATGTGGCAAGGTCTGTAACTTCATGACAAGTGCTGATGGACCCCACTCATTTTAAAAATCTCTATCTTGAAAATCTGAGAGTGATAGGATTCCAAATTTTCTTGACTGAAAGCCAAAACGACCTCTTGAGCTAAAATAAAAGAAACAGATCACATTCATCACCTTCTGTGACTTTTTGCTTCTTCCTTCTCCTTCTCCAAATTGTATGGTTAGGAACTCTATTTTTGAACATCACCAAAGTAGGAAATACTCATCCATTTATTCATTTACCCACTATTTATTCATTTTTTTAAAACAAACATTGAGAGCATTTGTGTATTTATAGAATGGCTGTTAAAGCCTTTGGGTGATCCAGTATTACAGAAAGCTAATTGGACCTATAAGATATATGTTAAAGTAACTATGAAAGAGTATGTAAGAAGGGGCATGAGGATAGGTTGAGAAAAGAGTTTGGATAATTCAAATGGAGAAATCAGCATGCAGAATATATTTCTGAAGATAAAATGCAGTCTTTCAATCAGTTAGAAGCCTTTTAAGATTTTCAGGGAACTTATTGATTTATCATGGACATTGAATCCATAAAGAGGCCTAAGTGTATGATCTCAACAGAGATTCTAGGCTTATAATTCTTTCTTAGAGCCATTATTGCTGAATAACGTGGCCCAAATTAACATGGATAGAAAAGGCCCTATTTTTGACAGATGAAATGTCTATTTCAAATGGCATAAAACAGGGATGGATCCCAAGTGCCCTCCTTTTAATTTTATAACTAAACAAATTGGTTGTTTTTAGATGACCTACCCACAGCAAGACAAGTACTTCTCATGTGTTGATGACATGCCTTCCTGTATGGCCAAAGAAGTGGTTTTGACAAGCAATTCAACCTACTGGCTAACTTATATCAGGAAGTCACTAAATATTAATTCTCCTAAAACCAAATGATCAATGTTGGTAGGCACACTTTGACATCTAAATGGATAATTTTAACCTGGTCTGCTCAACTGATTGCCATATGTTGTTCCTCAGGATCAGAGTTTGTGATTTACCTGGTTAACTCTTAATATACAGTTGGTCTCAAAATTAAACATTTCACTGAGGTCATGTTAAGGATCTTCTGTGGTCAAGACAGACCTTTGGCACTTCTTATCCTTAAAATCTTCCAAGGCAGGCCATTTCTTTTGTGTTTTATGGTACAGAATTCTGTCATTGCCATTCATTTGTGCAGATACTGAAATGCTTTGTGAGAATTGCCCTTGTTCTGTTTGAAAGTACTCAGTTAGTCCAGAGGTAAAGTTATTTTCTATTCAGATAAAAATATCAGACGAGTCATTTTATCTTTACAAGGAAACAGCATCTTTGTCATTCACACATTGGATTGTTTTCAATCAGAAATGTAGACAGCCTATGAGGAAAACAGGATAGTATTCTCAATTGTGAATTGTCTATTATTCATCTTCAGTCAAAAGCCTGGCTGAGACTATCGATACTTAGAAGAGATAATCGAAGGAATCCACCATTCACTCCTTTCTAAGTTCTCCAAAATGATACCATATAATGCTTTCAGTTTTCACCTAAGCTCACTGTGAGAAGTAGCTCTATGCAGGCTTCTTAAAAAAATAATTAAAAAAAAAAAAAGATTTAAACTGTATTATCAGTGGTCCCCCAAGAAAGAACCAGTGGGCAAATTCCACTCAAAGCCCAGGTTCAACAATGTTACTTCCTCTTATTAGACGAAGAATACTCTTGGTCATGTTTTCTTCTTCTTTACCTTGATGGCTGAGAAGCTTCAGGTGAATTTTTATGCTTTAGTTTTAGTACTTTCACTTAGTCTGGATTTTCAAATAATTATTCCCTCATTGTTTTTATTTATTGGCTCATGCCTTTTATTGTATTAATGATTTTCCATGTAATTGTGATTTTTTTATTGTAAGCTGCATCATATCACACTTCACTTTTGGATGTAGGTAGTGTATAAATGCATATGGAAAATGCCATCTGTTCAACAGGGAGTTGGTACTAGATTAGGGACTATTTGGAAGAATGTGGTCAGTGTAATACCTGCAAAAGAATAAACTGGGATATTTGTTATACATATGCTTAGGATCTACCCCAGGTATACTGGATCAGAATACAGGTGGGCCCTGGATATCTTCATTTTTACAAACTTCCGTAAACTAAATAGAATTTCATAGCTGCCAAACCACCTTCAAGAACATACCTCTTATATTTTACAAGCACGGTCTTTAGCTCCAATAGTGCACAAATTTATATACTCACAAAGGACTTGATTAAATCAAATGTATGAGAGAAATTGATAAGCACTATGAATGACACCAAAATAAATTAAAAAATTATTGCTATAAACCATGAGTTTACATATATGTGGCTTCGCATCAGGGTGGCAATGGGAATGAAAAGTACCTAAATAGGGTTTCAAAATCTGGGGAGGAAATAACACCATAACTTTTCTAGTCACATTTGAGGAATTAAAGAGAGAGAATAAAATCAAGCTGTTCTGAAGTTTGAATCTTGAACAAGTAGGAAAAAGCTAATGTCATTATCTGCCAGAGAATTATAGAAAAGAGTGAAAAATTACAAGTTTGGTTTTAAAGTATGGGTTCTGAAGTGAAATATCTGGTGGAAACACAGTTGAGTAAAATAAACCAGACCCAGAATTCCTGAGGAAAGCCAAGCTTAGCGAGGAGCTGCTGGAAAGTTACACCTAGAAGTGAGGTGAAATTATGAAAGTAGGAAATAACTCAGTAATACAGAGCAAAGAGAGAGAAAGCTTATGAAGGAAATCTGGAGAAAGACATCTAGCAGAAAGAGCAGGAATGAGACACATGACAAAATGGAGGAGGTAGGGACACCTGAATGACTCAGTCACTTAAGCATCCGACTCTTGGTTTCGGCTCAGGTCATAATCTCACAGTTCATGAGATCAAGCCCTGTGTTGGGCTCTGTGCTGACAGAACAGAACCTGTTTGGAATTCCTTCTCTCTTCTCTCTCTGACCCTACCTCAACTCACGTTCTCTCTCTCAAAATAAATAATAAACTTAAAAAAAAAAACCCAAGGATATAAGGAAGAGGATTATAGGCTTCAGAAGTCAAAAGAAAAGTGGCTTTTGGGAAAGGTTTCAAGTTCCAGAAGCTTCTTTGCTGTCCAGTAGGATTATCATTTCCTTTGGAATTGTGGTTGAGCAGTTTCAGAGGAGTGGAGGAGGCAGAAATAAGACTACGGAGGGAGAATGAATGGGAAGGATATGATAGGATAAAGCTTCTGAGAATTCAGATAGTGTAGGCTGGAGCGATATGATGGTACCATGATAGGGAAGAAGAATAGGGGACAGAGCTGATGCCAGACTCTACAGAGCCTTTCTGAAAATGACAAAAATTCGACCCTTGCTCTGAGGAGACATATTCCCATGAGTGTATGGCCATGACTTGGCCAGCAGAATATTCGATGTATTTTATCCTGACTTGTCTCCCCATCTGGGAGCCTTTGTGCAGTATACAGAAGTAACATTCCTTGAGAGAAAGGTTTTGATGAGCACAGATATTTAAGCATGATTCTAGGCCTAGGAAAAGCTTCCCGTTGTTGGTGGGCGTAGAAAAGACAGGGGGTTAGGGATAACTGCTAAAGGAAAATCAAGAGAAGCATGAAATGATGGATTCAAAACACAGATGCTCTTAGAAAATAAACAGAGCAAATATGGCCATTTACACCAACATTTTACTTGAAAAAAATCTCTCGTTAATTAATCTTCACACAAAATCTTTTGTAGTTACAATAGGGCTTCAAAACAGTTGTGACCAGTGAGTGCCACATAGCTACAGAAAATACTGAGGAAGATCCTTATGAAATGATATGGAGTGAATTCTAGGGGACAGTATTAAATAAATATAAAAAAAGGAAAAGACACAGTAATATGTTCTTTTGTGCTAGACAATACACACACACACACACACACACATACATGCATACATATATATGCTTATTATGGAAAGAAACAGAGGACAGATAAAGCAAAGACAATGAAATTGTGGACTTACAAGGCCAAGGGAATACAGAGGAATACCAATGACAACTGATAAATGGTAGAGTTGGAAAATCATAATTTTGCAACCATCTTGGTAAGGATTAGATTAGACAAGAACATTTTTAGGTAGAGCAGGATATTTGCTGGCTTTAAAGTGTTTCTCTACAAAATGGTCAAAACTAACATCACTAATGGGGGACAGTTGGACAGATACTGTGTGTTTCCAGATATGTTACCCTGAGAAGGACAGAACACCAGTATTCCTACTGAGAGTGCCTGGCTTCAATCTGATCATAAAGAAAGACAAGATAAATACAAAATGAGGAATAATGTATTTTTAAAAGAGGTTGGGTGAGGGTCTATTCTTCATAATTATCAACATCATAAAGAGACAAAGAAAGGTTGGAGAAATGTTTCCAGATCAAAGGAGGCTAAAGAGATAGGACAACTAAATTCAATACCTACCCCATTGTACTGAAGAAGGAAATAATGCTATGAGTGTTATTATTAAAGAAACTGACAACATTGGAATGTGAAAAGTTGATTCAATAAATCTATTGTATCAATATAAATGTTTGAAGTTGATAAGTATACCATGGTCATATAAGAGAATATACCTGTGTCACTATTAAGAAAAATACAATGAAGTATTTGGGGATTAAAGGCTATGATGTATGTCCCGTGTTTTCAATTGGTTCAGAAAACAATATGGATGGATAGATAGAAAATGATAAAGCAGAAATATTACAACTGGGTGTTTGCCCAGAGAAAATAAAAACACTAATGAAAAAAGATACATGTGCCCCTCCGTTTACTGCAGCATTATTTACAATAGCCAAAATATGGAAGCAGCCCAAGTTTCCATCAAGAAATGAATGGATAAGGAAGATGTGGTATATACATACAATAGAATATTATTCGCCCATAAAAAAGAATGAGATCTTGCCATCTGTGACAACATGGATGGACCTAGAGGGAATTATGCTAAGTGAAATAAGTCAGAGAAAAACAAATACTGCATTATTTCACTTATATGTGGAATTTAAACAAAAATGAGCCAAAAAAGCAAGATTCTTAAATACAGAGTACAAACAGGTGGTTGCCAGAGGAGAGGTGAATGGGGGGATGGGTAAAAAAGATAAAGAGGATTAAGAGGCACAAACTTCTACTTATAAAATACATAAGTCATGAAGATGAAATTTACAGTACAGGGAATATAATGAGTAATATTGTAATAATGTTGTATGGTGACAGACGGTGACTATACTTATCATGGTAAGCACTGAGTAATGCATAAAACTGTTGAATCAATACATTATGCACATGAAACTAACATAACATTTTATGTTAATATACTTCAAAAATAAAGGAAATGATAAAATACATGGGGTAAGATATTAACAATAGGCAAACCTGGTTAAAGAATATTTTTTTAATTTTCACAGTAGTTTGTAAAATCTGAAGTTATTTCATTATAAAAAATTAAAGAAACATTGGATTAGTTATTTTAAACGTTTATAGTTTGGTGTGTTGCCAGGGTGAAATCCAACAAATATGATTCAGGAATTCTGCTATCTTAGAAAACATCTCTTGAAAATAAAAATTTTGAGATAAATTTTTTGGAAACTGAGACTTGCGTATTTACTCTTAAAGCTAAAATAACTTTGGGGAGAAAAAGACCCATGTGAAGAAAAATCACATAAAGAATGCTAGGAATCATGGCAAAACCAACATTTAAATTAAATTAAATTTTAAATTATACTTATACTTTATAGAATTTTCTCTCTTCACCTCTTTCATATATGAAAAAAATACATGGAAGGGATATTACCCATTTTAAAGTATTTATCAAGCAAAATGTAATGATAAAAATGTATGTTCCTGCTAGAACATTAATCTCATCCTTCACGATTAACTATTGGGCTTTTCTTTCATCAGGCTCTGACCTTTAAGGTGTTCCTGTTGTGTGTGGTTTTTAATGCCTAACTTTTCTGGAAAATGTGCAGAGGTCATAATGAGGCATAATTATATACAATATATAATTTTCTTTGGCCTTTTTCAAGTGCTAATTTACCTATCATTTCTTCCTATAGAATTTTTGTAAGAATTTTTTTAAAGTGAAAATCTTTTCTTTAGGTTTGGCATGAATTATATGTTCAATAAGTAATACAGATAGGAAATTTAGCAATGTGTGTATGAATGTTAAGTGAACTCTGTAAAATAACCCTTTATTTATCTAGATGGGAAATTCATTTCTAAAACAACCTTTTTCCCTCCATGCTCTTCTTTAACAAAAAGGAAAGCAAATAATAAGTAGCCAACCTCTCTTAGTCCACAGCTCCTTTATTGTAAAATGGCTATCTCCAATTAGCATGGTGCCTGGTGCATGGGAAGCACTTGGGTAATAATGAGTTGTTTTATTATTATGTAGATTGAATTAAAAAATAATATCCAGAATATGTTTACTGACATAGCCTGATTTCCTATAACTTAATCATTTGCTATGCCAAACAATAATTGGTAATCAATATGGTGATACAGAATCATGAAAGGTTACGTTTTATTTAAAAATGTTCAGGTTGCCACTGAGTCACAGATGACCTAAATAATTATTTAATGACTTAAATAAAATAATTAGACCCTTAGGTCCTAAGCAAGAATATGTTGGTTTACAATCATTCTAAATCAGAATCTGTTTTCTTTTCTCTGTTCTTCTAATTTATTTTTAATTTTGATGCTTATTTTTTGAGAGAGAAAGAGAGACAGAGAGACAGAGACAGACTACAAGCAAGGGAGGGGCAGAGAAAGCGAGTCAGAATCTGAAGCAGCCTCTAGGATTGTGAGTTGTGAGCACAGAGCTCAACACAGGGCTCTAACCCACAGACCATGAGATCATGACCTGAGCTGAAGTCAGATATTTAACTGGCTGAATCACCCAGGCACCGCTCTTTTCCTTTTAAAAAATAATATACCTATTGGATATGATTTCATTCCTAAAGAAAATATTTCTTTGCCTTTAAATAATTAGTAATTTTACTTTCTAAAAAATGTTTTTACATATAGTTTGTAAGGAAAGACCTCATTGGTAAGAGAACCATCCTAAACTTAGAACATTTATAAAAGTATTCAGAAGAGGCAAAATGGGTATATGTGTAGAAAAAGAATTGTTTCCTGGGGGCACCTTGGTGGCTCAGTAAGTTAAGCATCAGATCCTTGATCTCCACTCAGATCATTATCTCACGGTTTGTGAGTGTGAACTCCGTATAGGCTCTTTGCTGTCAGGGCAGAGAGTGCTTTGGATCCTCTGTCCTCCTCTCCCTCTGCCTCTCCCTCTTTCTTTCTCTCTCTCTCAAAAATAAATCAACATTAAGAAAAAAAAAAGAATTGCTTCCTGAAAAGTTAAGGAGATTTCATTTTACAAAATCTTGCTGTGTCATTAGCCACTTGAGATCGGCAGGAGTAAGAGAACCTATATGAAGACTGATTTGATTTTCACACCATTTTAATGACAAGATAAATTTTCAGCAACTTGGATTTCTATATAAAAAGACACTTTAAAATAAATGAAACATATTTGCACGCAAGCCAACACAAAGAGAGGGAATTATTTCGAACTGTTGACAGTGTAAGTAACTTGATCAACTAATAGAACCAGACTAATTCTATAAACCTTAGAGTATTTTTTATAAACGAGTGGTTAGGGAATATTGGGATTTAAAGAGAATCTTAAGCGTTTTTATGATCCTAATATCTTCCGTCATTTTAGCTCTTGAATAAATTTTGCTGAATAATGTTTGTTTTATGCCTGTAATGGCCCATTTGTTTATAGGGAGCTAGCATATTTTTAATGGCAGGATAAGTGTAAGCACAAAGAAATATTTTAATCACTTTAGTGTTGTTTCTTATTAAATCACATATTTATTTTTATTAAATAGACAAAGTCCATTATTGTAGGTCTTGATGGTGTGGGGAAAAAACACCAAATTATACATCTGGTAATCTTTCCCACATAAAATGGATGTAGAAGGGAGAAAGAGCAATGTCACAGTCTATAATGCTGATGAACACAGCAGCTTATGTGGTAGACACACAAAAGGTTTTGTATACTCTGGAAGGTCCTAATGTTCCATATCTCATGCCTCTGTAGTTAACCATATGTGAAGTTACCTGGGCTAACTCCTCAGCATTGGCCATTTTCCTTCAATGTAAATTAGAGCCGAATTTCATTGCATTTTACATTAGCTTCCCCTAAATGCACTTTTTTAGAGAACATACTCACGGGAGAGTCTGAGTTCTTCATTGTTGTGGAGCATCCAGGGCTGTCCGTCCATGCAGAGGGGTGTTGCTTCTCTTGTTCCTTGGAAGTCCTTTCTCAGGTCTTGAAGCACTTCTTTTCAACCAGGAGAGTATAACCCTCAATATCAGTGATTCTTAAACATGAGGTCATAAGGGAATTGTAATCAATAATAAGTTATCAATGTTTAAAACTAATCTTAAAGTATGAATTAGACTGGCTTCACAGTTATGTATTAATGTCATTCCACTCAGCTGTATTATGATCCCCTTTATGATTGGGGGAGGGTCTTTCCTCACTGGAAATTGCTTATTAATGCTTGGTAAAAGCCTGGAAGGGTCTCCCACATGTGAACATCTAATTATATGTGTTACAACAGAAAAGAGAATGAGACAGTTGTTTTATGCAAGGACTTGTTTTAATTCAAAACACAAGGGCAAATAATCTTGAATATTTTCTGCCTCAGTGAGGGCCCATCAGTCAAGGATCAGATGGTCTGAAGGCATTGGTCAAAATGCCTCTGCCAAAAGAAACCTGACTATTGTGGGCCTGGCTTACACACATCATTGTGTTATTTTACTCTGTAAATGCAAGTACATACCAAGTCTCATATTTGGAGGCCATTGCCATATGAAAGGGATTTGGTTGCTTTTTATGCAGGAGAAAGTGGCTAAAAGCCTTCCTTGAGTATCCCCTCCACAGGCATGTGGCAGTGGGAGGTGGTAGTGCTCACAAAGGGAAATTAAGGAGTTTGACTTTTGGACATCTTCTATTTAATAAGAATGCCCACCTATGGTCATTCCGTGGTGAACACTTATTTCCTTGGTGAATTCAGATTGTTAATTATGACCAGTACATGGGAAATGAAAGTGTATCTGAAACAATCACTGATCATGGTTTTATCTTTGTTTGGATAAAAAATAAGTTTGAAAAAAACTGAGTCTAAAATGGCCTGGATTTAAAAATGCTTTAGAAAAACATTTAGAGAAAGGATTCTAGCCTATCAGTGAATTGAAATGGGAGTTTAGGTTATGTCAATTTTCCTGATGGTTCTGATTGAACTAATGACTTAGTCTGTGATTGACTAACCCTCTAAGTCAATCAAAACCAGGCTTTAATAAGTGAACTAAATTTAAACCCTTAAACTAACTGTAGATGTAGAACAATCTTAAATTTATGAAACAAGGCACACTTTATGTTACTAAAGGTAAGATGAAACAGAAAAGGAAACCTAACAAAATCTAAAAAGCAAAAAAATAACTAGTGCAGGTGCTAATATGTTACATTGATTTTGCAATTGGAAATCTAGCTACCTCTAAGAAAATCGGGTCAGAATCTAGAATATCATGGACCAGAAATGGGAAAGCTTTTTCTGTAATGGACCAAATTGTAAATATTTTGGGCTTTGAATGTCATATAGTCTACGTCACAACTACTTAACTCAGCAGTTATAGTCAAAAGCAGCCATAGACAATATGTAAACAAAAGTGTGTGGCTATGTTTCAATAAAACTTTATTCATGGACACCAAGATTTGATTTTCAAATAATTTTCACATGTCATGAAATACTCTTCTGATTTTTTCCCACCATTTAAAAATGTAAAGCCATTCTTTGCTCAAGGCCAAACAATAACAGGCAGTATGCCAGATTTAGCCCACCCTGTAATTTGCTGACCCCTGCCTTAAACTAATAAAGCATGAGCTGTAAGAGTAATTTGTGAACTTCAAGACACTTCAAGAATGTCAGTGACTCATTCATTCCTCATTAAAGAGTAGGTATTGAACAAAACATCGCCTATGCACTATACTTGACAAACATGTTTACCCTGAGTTGAATAATGAAGAAACAACTGGACACATCCCAATTGTGGGTCATTCTATTAAAGTGGCCAGGACTCTTCAGAAAGTCGGTTATGAAAGACCAAAGAAAGAAAGAATAAAAGCATAGGGAAACTGTTGAATATGAAAAGGACATGAAAACATGAAGGTAATGCATGATCTTTGTTCGGATCTGGGATTAAAACAAAAACAAGTATAAATGGGCATTTTTAGGGTATTTGGAAAAATGTGAATATAGGTTTGATACAAATTATCAAATATTATTGTATCAATGTTACATCCCTTGGGTGTTAGGATGGTATTGTGGACATGTAGAATAATACTTTTGTTCTTAGATGACTATGCTGAAGCATTTACAAATGAAGTGTTAGGATCTGCAATTTAATTTCAAATGGGTCAATCACACAAAAAAGAGTATGTGTATATGTGTAAAGAGAGAGAAAAAGCAAATGTGGTAAGATATTAACAACACATGAATCTGAGTGATGAGCATGTCAAATATTGTACTCTTCATTCAACTTTTAAATAGGTCTGAAACTATTCAAAATAAAAATTGGAAAAGTATATATAAAACACAGTTGTAAATGTAATTGGTTCAAGCTAGAAATTTGAAATATATTCATCAAAATTCTAAAATAATACTAAACTCATTTGGAAATTAAAATAATTTGACTTTTAAGAAATAGCTGGATTATTTCAGTATGTTTTGATATTTGTATCTTATTTGTTCCCAGGAATTTTAGCATGGGTAAAACCTAAGCTGGATGAACCAAACACAACAAAATCATCAAACCAAGATTCTCAGAAGCCCTCAATTTAGATTGTTCTGTTGCTGTGTGAGATGTGTACTCAGTGACCAGAAATCTGAAATATTTTTTCTGTAATTAAAACTTTCAAATACAAAAGAACATTTCACTTCTTCTAGTAGTCAGATCTAGATAATTCTGCCTACGATTTTTGCTCACTACGGTTTTGAAAATGTAGAGAAACTAGACAGAAAACAGAATAAATGGGTCATCATTTAATTTGGAGTGATCATTCTATTCAAGGATATGAAAGGCACTTTCACAAGGAAAACTATAAACCTTTTGTAGGCAGAGACCATGTTTTAGTTGCCTTTGTATCTCTAATGCCAAACACAGTGCCTCACACAAGTAGCCACTCAATGAATGTTTGTTGAATGACTGAATAAATGAATAAATAAATGGGGGGGAGGGAGGAAAGACACTGCTTAATAGGGAAACAGGTTAGGTCTGGATTTCATGTAAGGAAAAGATTCAAGAGGACTCCGGCACTAGACTGGGCCACTAAAGATGTAATGGATTATTTATTTATTTATTTATTTATTGAAATTTACAATAATAGAATAGACATATATCTTGAATATATTTTTAGAGAAAACCACTTAAATGTTCAGATATTTTTCTACATGTATGATGATTAAGACAGTTCCTCAGTTTCAAGGATTCTGTCTGCTAACATTCATTCAGGTTGAAATGGATCTGAAAATCATGACATGAAGGGCAGTTGAGGGAATGAAGAACAGAAATCATAGCAGCTGGGAGAAGACGAGTAACTGACCTCAGTTATCTTCAAGGTTGCCGTGAGAAAAAAGGGGTAGAAATACTCTGAGCGGCTCCTCAGGGTAGAGCTAGAATCATGAGCAATAATGAAAGGCAAGGGGAAAGGAGCTCTATGCAGCTTTTAGCCACTGAAGAAAGAACTTTCCAACAAAGAGACACGCCCAACGGAGGGACAGCTTGCCTTAACAAATAATGAACCATTGTCACTGGAAGGTGTGGCAGAGTTGGCGTGACCATTTTCAAGGATGACTAGGGAGGTTGTGCCTACACACAGCAAGAGGTTGAGGTGATTTCATCCCTTCCAACCATAAAAAATATGGTTCAGTGAAAGTCATCTTACAAATTCAGTGTTAGTATTAAGTAGATAATTAGTAAATGATTTTTAATACCTCATGGTATTCAATAAGCATATATAACAGGTAAATAGAACATAATGGTCAATTTGTTCTTTGAAGGTTTTACCAATAAATGTGGCCTTTGGCATCACCCAAGGAAAATTTAGGTTGTCTCATTATATAAAATAGTACAATACCTCAACAGGGATCCTGAATGCTCTTAGGTAGTTCAAGACTAGGATTTCTTCTTTCTCTGCATTTCTGGCCACTATCCCTGCGTACTCTGCTATTTCAAGCCTACCTTATTTTCTACAGCTGCCTCCTAATGAGACATTTATCTCTAATCTCTTTCCCCTGTCATCATCTTGCCCACAGTTACTAGATGTCTGCCTAAAACTTCTTTCGAATAATTACTACTTATGCAAAAGCCTAGAATGATTCAATTTGGAAATAGGTATGGAAAAGATTAGAAGGGACATAACAATATAAATTGTTATGAAAATGGTAAAATCATAGACTAGTATTTTAAATTTTTTCTTGGTGTTGTGCTAATATTCTAATGATAAATAAAATCAGGTGCAAAAGAAAGACCACAAAGTCTCCTTACTACCTACTACATTACATACAAAAGCTCCAACTTAACTTTTTAAAAGACTGCTCATTACGTCTCGCAGTCTACCTGTTTTCCCACCATCCCTGCAGGAAAACTTCACTCTTTTTCTGTGGTTTCACTTTCTTTTCCCTTCTAGCCTCTTGCTTCCTCCTTGTCCCTCTTTGCTACTTCTTTGTGCCTCTTTTACCACTTTACTCTCTTCCTTGCCTGCAGGACAACCACTGCATCACCTTTGGGTGTTCACTCTGTCCACAGTGTATAGGCAAGCCTCCGGAGGGCAGGGCCTTTGTTCATCATTGCATCCCCCACATCTAGAACAGTCCTTGCTGATAAAAGGTGTTAATTAACTATCAGTTGAGTGAATGACTGCATTATGTATTTTTCTAGTTGTTTATATGTTATAGCGTAGGTCTCTCAAAATGAAAAAGTACATGTCACACATATTGCCTAATTCAATACTTCAATTCAGTAATTTTTTACTGAATACCTACTGTGTATCAGGCACTTTAGTAGGTGTTAGGGTATAAATTAAAAACTGTGTTTCACAAGAGCAGTAAAGACCAAATGGAATATTTTTCAGCTGATTTCTTTTAGCACAAAATAAATACACCTGAAATCCATAGTCTAATTCAAAATAGTCAAATTTTCTAGACTTCTCTACCATCTTTCTATCAAACCCATTCAAAAGAATTACATAGGATAAATATGAGACATACTAGATATTCTGAAATCCAATATTAAACTGTTAATGATAAGTAGAAATAAAACAATCTAGGATAGCTTTTTACTGGTTTAGGGGAACTGGCATGTAATCATTTGTGTTCTAAGATCTTTACAGTGATCAGAAAGATTTTGAAAATTATGAAGGCTTCACGTGTAGTTTAAGTTTAAGCCTCTTATGCAATATGGATATTTTGGAAGCTACTACATGTTCTAGTTTTTCCAGAACCAGATGTAACAATTTGGTAAAGAACACAGGTAGAAGAGATCACTGATTTTCCTTTTCCCCCAATGAACTATGTTTATTATGCCAATTTTAATTACCATGCAATCTAATGGTTTAAGGCTTATATTTTCCACATCACTAGACATCATAAACATGAAAGCATTTTATACTGTCATTATACATCAATGTTTGTACTTGGTTATACATATATACAGAAATTATTCACACATCTTAACCTTGCTATTTCCTCCTTTCAAACCAACATAATTTTACCGTGAAAGCAGCTTTTTAATAAATGGTATAAGAAATACAGCAAGGCACACTTTTTTAAAAAACTTTTTTTCTCATTACCACCTCAAGAAGCATAAAAAATGAAAATGTTGTACATAATTTAATAGTAGAATGTCACCAGTTTATAATATACAACACCATATAGTTGTTTCTTGAAGTGCTGCATAGATAATGATTTTTAAAATGAAATAAATAAAATGATGCTTTTAAAAGTTGCTTAATTTTGAAAGAAGGACCAGTGTTTCTTCTGTATGCTGCAATCAAATCAAATATTGGCCTTTTAGGTAAATCTCTTTCAATAAACATAGGCATCATACCATTAAAAAAAAATCCAGATTGAAACATGAAATTGGTCAAGTACCAGCAAGGGGATCATTCCAGACATGTGAATTTTAATGGACCATCAATTTGGTGGACCGCAGAACTTTAAAGAGTAGATGGGGAGGGAGGAGGCAAACAGAAAAGTCTCGCTGGAGAGGCAGGGTTGGTAGAGGTAGCTTGGGAGAGGAATCCATGGGAGAACAAGCAGCTTTGCCGAACTTCAAAGACAATCACCTAAAGAAAACCAGTGCACAATCCAGATCACAAGGCTCATGTGGACAAATCGCATTCGGAGGGAAGATTCATCTTGGGAGAGATCAATGTAACAAATGGCAGTGATGCGATGGAACCACAGACTAGCCCAGGGTGGGACTATGAGACCACCCCTGAGTTACAGCCAGGCTTATCTATAAAAAACAAGAAAGTGACAAGAAAAGGTATCAGAAGTGTCTGTTTCATTTGCAAAACCGAGCCCTTTGAGGAAGGCTGCCATTTTGGAACTACCTGCTGATATTCTGAAATAAAAGGATACATAAAACATAGAGATCTTGATAGCCCAAGATTCCTATTACTGACAACGGTGTTTCAGAATCCACTGAAAAATACATTGATTTTTTAAGTGACATTGTTTTGAAGAAAACAAGAAATATCATCAAGTTTGACCTTTTCCCTGGATATCATCTATTCTTTTGCTTGTGAACTCAGTTTTGAACACTCAAAATAGCTTCAAATCATTATGAAAATGTGAGGCTGCTGATGCCAAGTGAGGCAGCAAAGTATCAACAGTCATTCACCGACTGGGAACCTGGGCCCTCAGGTGGTTTAACCTTTATTTCAGTGACTGTATGTGTGACAGTGGAACTGAACAATTACGCTATTATATAGCAGTGAAATATTCATAGCATCGTTATGCTCCCAAATGTTTCAGCCCCTTGTCTGTAAAAGCAGATAACTTGGGCTTCTAGCTCAAATACGAATGCATTTCATTAAAGGTACAGATGCACTGTGCAAATAAGAATGACTCAATTACATTTATACACTTTGATAGCTCAGATACAAAGTCGTTCCAAACTCAGTCAGTTCTGCCTATTTCTAAGTGGCTGAAAGTAACAAGTTGGATGTGAGGAACAACTAAATTCCAGGTACAGGCAGTACAGGATGTGGTTTCTTTAAATCCACTGACCAGCTCTCAAATAAAGCAGGTATTGCTTGTCTGGGTTTAAAAGGAGTTCTGATGTCTGATGTCAGTTTGCTTTATCTTTCTGGAATTAAATATTATCATTCTCTTTCTTTTTCTGTATAATCTTGTAACCTGTTTAAAAGCCAGAAAAACTAGAAAATGTGGTTTGGCTGATGCCATAGGAAGCTGGGGAGAAAAGGCAGGTTCTCAAGAACAGGGAGAGATAGAGAGATAGACAGGAACAGATGGCACAAAATTTGGTACAGTAAAATGCTTCAGTAACTCAAGAAAGAGCAGGTGCATTGTTCACATGCTGAGGACATGACTCACTGGAAATCTGGACATTGAGTAAGGAATCCTTAGGTGAAGCAAAGCTGGCCTTACTAAATACTGGTATTTAAATTTTCTCTGGATAATCAATTCTTTCAACTTGGCCCACTTGGAAAGGCGCAGGCAAAATTCATTGAAGTACAGATCTGGGATGTGGGATATGTGTTGTGTTGTGTTGTGTTGTGGTGTGGTGTGTGTGTGTGTGTGTGATGGGTGATGCTCAATAAAATTTCATTATTTAGCATGGTAGGGCAAGTTATTCAAAAGTGCTGGATAATTTTTTTATTTTTTTAATTTTATTTTTAAAATTGTTTTAAATTTATTTTTGAGAGAGACAGAGTGAGAGCAGAGGAGGGGCAGAGACAGAGAAGGAGATGCAGATTTGAAGCATGCTCCAGGCTCTGAGCTGTCACCACAGAGCCTGATGCGGGGATCAAACCTATGAACCATAAGATCATGACCTGAGCTGAAGCTGGATAACCTATTGAGCCACCCAGGTGCCCCCAGAAGTGCTGGATCATTAAAAAACATTTCACATCCACAAGAACCTTGATTTATTAAAGTGATTTTAAAGGTAACTTTGATAAGATTATACTTGCATTCTTTAGTAAAAGATTAATACACTATCACCCAGAGTAGTTTCTTAAATCTGCTTGGCCAGCTTCAGATCATATTAAACACTTAGCGTCAATCCAACTAACAGAATAAGAATTTATATAGTATATCTGAGGAATGTGTGCTATTAAGGTTTTCTCAATTTGTAAAAACTGAGTAGCAACAATTTCACTAGGTATGTGTATGCTCGAGCATGCATAATTACACGTAATTGCTGAAAAATCTAAAATCTATGAGCTACCAACAAACAAATCTGCAGACCAATAAGATAGGAAAAGCAATGGAGCTAAAAAGATCTGAAGGAAATATATGAGTCCTAAGTAAATACAGCCCCTCCAAAACATACACACATAAACACATACACAAACAAAACTGAAAACCAGAGTAAACCAAAAGGGAAAAAAAAGGACACATTGGCTGAATGTGATGAGTTAAACTTTTATACCACAGGATTTATCCAGCCTGAAGTTTACGGTTAAATCATTCACCAAAGATCAGAGGCTTATGATGAGGATTATGAAGAAATAACTGTCAGAATACAGCAGAAAGATTAGTGCAAAGTACATCTCTTAGGCAGGTCCTAGGAGGCACTCTAGACATACATTATGTGCTTCCTTCAAATTAGGCAAAAATATCTGGATCTACCCAGTTACCTTTCCTTTGATGTAATTTGCTAGAACTGACCTTTCTATTTTTGTAGAAACATGACACACAAATGAAAATAGTGAAAAACCCAGCAGTGTGCCTAGAAATCAGTGCAAATGCATCCTGTGTTAGATCACATTTTAAACTCCAATGGGTTCAGTGGGTTTTTAATTAGAGCAGCAACTGAAAAATCTTCTCAAAAACTTTTGAAAAACAATTTTTGTTACCGTGGCAGACCGTATCTGCTATTCTAAGTTGAAGTTCTTCCAGATGACATCATCACTTCATCATCTGAGAACTTATTTCTGAAAAAAAATAGCCTAGCAAATTGAATATGGTGTATTTTATTACCCTGATAGAGCACCCCAACTGATGGTTTTGAAATGGCTTTAAAAAGTAGAACATTTTTTCCTCTTTTGAATCTTGTAGGAGGAATAATGAGAACAGTTAAGCTTTTATAGACATGAAGTCTCATATCTACCAAATAATTTTACTATGTATTCCTGATATTTAACACCAAAGGCATGCCAATGTTTTGAGATTAAATAACTTATCCTGGGGGTGCCTGGGTGGCTCAGTCGGTTGAGCATCCGACCTCAGCTCAGGTCATGATCTCACAGTCCGGTCCGTGAGTTTGAGCCCCGCATTGGGCTCTGTGCTGACAGCTCAGAGCCTGGAGCCGCTTCCAATACTGGGTCTCCCTCTCTCTCCCCCACTCACACTGTCTCTCCCAACAATAAATAATCAATAAATCAATAAATCAGCCTGGTTAGTAGTATTTTAACAAAATGTAAAATACCCAGGTACCCAATGCTAATGACTGCTGAAAAATCTGGGCATTCAGGTATTTTGTCTGTATGATACTGAGAAAAATGAATAGGACCAGTAAATATAGCTATTTAAATGGCCCTCGGGTGGTAACAAGTCACTTGGGGGCGATGTGAGTTCTGCAGAAGTAAAATCTGGCTCCTCCCCCCCCCCCCCAC
>NW_027531562.1:1581564-1646478 GCF_008692635.1 Crocuta crocuta
CACCCCTTGGGAGGGTTGGGTGGGGGAGCTCGACAAAATATTACTGGCTGGCAGGCAGGCTAGCTGATAGTTTCACACTGTCATGTTGGTAAAATGTTGAGGGCTACACAGATCCAACAGCACATTCACTTCCCTGTGTCTAAAGATGGGGCTGCTTGTCATTTACATGTCAATTCTCTAGCTATGTAAGGGACAGAAGAAATTCCCAGAGTGTCTAAAAGGGAAGAGTGTGACCCGGAGGCTTCTCTAGTACCAGAGCCTCTGGAACTCTGGATATCAGCATGACTGGTGACTTCAGAGTCATCATCACATGATATCATGTTCGTAGTGGTGTTACTTTCCAGCCTTTTATCCCCTTTCAGAAAACAGAAATCAGCCAGTCTCCATTCTGTGGAGGTTGGCAGAGCCAGCAGTACAATTGGTACTAATAGAACTTGTTTAGAAGCAGCTTATGGAATTGCAGTTACTCTCCCATAATGGTCAGTTTTACTGCATACTGATGGAGAATGTGATTACAGGGTGGACATGTTTCACAGAAAATACATTTCTCTCTCTCCTACTTTTGTTCTCACTTGCAGCCAATTGTAAATTGAGTCTGAAACACAGAAAATTAGTTGAGCTACATGAGTGAGTAGGATGTCTTTCTTCAGTTTTGCATACTGAGTTTATTTTTAGGGTATATCTATGGTATAGATCCCCCCACTCCCCATTTCTAGCAGCTCTACACAGAATCACACATTTTAATGAGCTTAGGGCACAGGTGTTGCAGGAAAAAAAATAATGATGTTTGCCATTCATCTTTCAAATTAAATAATGTGTTTTTAAATAGTAACTTTTTTCATAATACATTATGGGAACAACATTTATCTGTCACATTTTAAAAGATGTATTTGTAATAAATGTAAATTACTTTTAGAAAATCAGTAATTAGGCTCATCAAAAAATAAACAATCTGCCACAAAAAAGATAATCTTTAGCATAGTTAAGTATAATAACTGTTATTTGAATAAGTTAACAAATTAGGGTAGATTGCTTCTGTAATTCATTTCCTATAGCACGAGTTTAGGTTACGGCATTAAGCTTCTTGGAGTTGGGGGTGGAGATGCCATTCGGCACCTCACACTTTGGTGAGATACAACTCTCACATTCAAAAGCTCAAATTTTATTCTTTAGCCTTGATTGAGTAAGTATATTCATCACTGGGGTTTAGAAATGGAAAATAACAGAATTTTTGTGTCACTTTTAGAGCTATATCATCATCTCAGAATAATCAATCAATAGCTGTCTTATTAAATACGAAGAATGGAATGACTTTCTTAAAAAATTTTGATGGAAATCAGCCTGTCACCTTCAGGCAAAATTCAAAAATTCTGTTTTTCTCAAAATGCCATTAACTTGTCATGTATTCTCTCTGCGTTTGGTTTCTGGGCCTGTTCTCGGTCTGTGAGTGGGTAAATAAGAGCTTCTTCCGAAACATCAACTTTCCCCTCTGTGTGAATCCTCAGACTTGGCCATGATCAGGAGCTATGACAGCACAGCCTTCCACTGGGAAAGCAAACATGATGATAGTTATATTAGACAGAAGCATAAAAGGAAGGCCCAGATCAGGAGCTGCAGCCTTTACCTAATCATTGTTCATTTCCAGGCACTGAAGGGTGTGGGCATCTCTGCGTGCAGGAGACTCAAGTGGGAAGCATTGTCACTGTGCATGCATTTTGATCGGAGCCTATAATTGCAATTGGGAGAGTCTTCTTTGCTCCCTCAATTGAAGGATGTGAGGCCCTAAATTATCTAGCTACTTCCTCAGATTGGGTATTCTTGCTGGAATGATGTCATACAGATAATGTTCCTAAAAATGTCAATTGTGACTGTTTCTCTCTCTTTTGCTTCACAGTTACTTGCATTGTTGGGAATCTTTCTTCCACCTAAATGTCTTATTCAAATAAATATCTGCCATGACCAGTCATTCTGACTAGTGTGTTCTCTTATCATGGCATTGTTGACTCAAACTCACATTTCAAGTGTGTGTGTATGTATATGTATATTTTAATGTATATTAAAAATATATATCAAAACGAGGACTAGACGTACCTTTCAATGAGATGATTTTCATGCGTGGAGAGGGTTGCATTCTACCTATGCATATTTTTATGTTGTTCTTCATGAACATTTAGATTTTCCTCACAGGTTAAAGTTTTGGGGTTGGGATGCAATGCAGCCTTGTCTTTTGCCTGCTTTGCTGTCAAGGAGAGTCCTGGAACTCTAGATTTGGCTGAAGCAGCATTATGTTCTCCTGGCATTCCAGATTCACCTATGTTTTCTGAACTTTCCTTTTCACTGCCCAGCTGTGAAGTAGTTGACTCTGAGCTTTTCCCACAGATAGTAGTTTGGGATAAACCATCCCCTTCCTTTCCAACATCAGATTCTTTCTGATGGGAAGGACCTGAAAGAGCCACCATGTCTGCCTCATCAGCCAAGAGAGAAATATCATTGAACTTAGAAGAGCCAGATGCTGCTTGTGGTGGCAAAACAGCTTCAACAGAAAGAGTAGATTCTTTTGGAGGAGCGTTGGAGATGCAGGGCTCATCTCCATCTGGGTCATCTTCAACACAGGCCTCAAAGAAGCATTCAGTGTCCTTGTCTTCTAACCCAGAATCACTAATGTCCAGTGGCAATGGAGTGTTGCTCTTCTCTTCTATATAATTGGTGACCTCCCCACAATCACTGTCATGAGATGAGAGAGATAAATAGGAATAAAAGTCCCCTTTTCTCAGTTGGATTGGCCGGTGAGAATGTTCCAACACCTTCTCCTTGATTTGAGTTAATGAGGTAGGAGCAGCTGCCTCATTTTCAGGTTGAGATTTACTTTTCAGGGCCGTTGAAGCCATGTCAATGATTTCCTTAACAAAGTCATGTACTGAGCAATCTTCAGCATCTTTTTGATGGAAAACATCTGGCTCACAGTCACAACAGGAAATGTTGTCGCTGACAGAAACATTCTCCTCTGTTTCATTTTGTTCAAGTGCTAGGCAGCAGGGAGCAGATTTTCCAGCCATACTTGGTACATCATTAGATGAAGATTTCAGTGCCTCAGAATCCTGTCTATTGATAACGCTGGTTTTTGAGTGCAGTTCTGAGCAAGACTTCTCAGTGGGAGTAGGAACAGTAGTTGGGTTTTCAACATGGTGGTGGTTTTGACATTTCTTTGGACGATGTCTAACGATTTGGGGAACAAATTCTTTTCCAGCAATATTTGAATCATCTGAGCTATCCATAAATACTTTACACTTACAATGCTCACTGTCTGAATTCTTTTTCCCAGCTGAACCAAGATTTTCTGATTCCTTTGAAATCCCATTTTGTTTGTCCTTCTGCCTTTCTGGAGTGCCTTCGATATTGCCATTTTCCATGTCAGCCACATATGGATCTTTATTAACTTTGAAAATATTTTTCTTATTTTCACCTTTTGTCCCTATCTCATGGGTGTGGGGTAAATTCTTACCATTTCCATTATTTTCAGAGAGACATTTTATGGAGCTGTTTAGTAGAGCCTCAATGTTCAGGGTATCAGATGGATTGGTTATCTCACTACTACTTACATCCTTATTGCCCTTTATCTCATCACTGATATTACACCTTCTCTTATCTTTTGTCAAGGAAATCTTTGGTCTAATCCAAGTCTGTAGTTCATTCTTTATATAGTCCAGCCCTGACATCAAGTTGCATTCTTCATAAATTTCATCATCTGTTGCAATACTGGAATCATCATCTTCATCTTTGATGCATAGCTCTTCTTCTGTCAAGGTGAGGGTAGAGCTGGAAAGGAGGTCACTGTCATCTTCATCATCAGTGCAAGCAGAGGTGCAAGAGACATTAACAATCATGCTGACATTGACATCACTTTCATCAGCCACCGAACGAGTTAGGCGCTTCCTGAATGACACATTTGATTCTGGGACCTTGTTTTTGTGTAATACAATATCCTCTGAGCAAAGAGAGAGCTCATCACTGCTGCTAAGTTCTGTAAGAGAGGCTGGCGAGTCTTCATTGATAGAAGATGCTATATCCAAAGACAGCTGGCCAGTAAAGGGCATCTTTTGGGAACTACTTTGGAGAGTGATATCAGAAACGCTTCGCTTTATCTTTTGCTCTGAAGGGCTCTGGATATTCTCTAAACGATTCAGGAGATCTAATGTTCTTTTACTCAGTTCACCAACTGAGCCACTGCTCACACTTATGTCCCCAGAGCTGTGACAGCTAAAAAGATCCTCATTGCTTTTATAGGATGTCAACCAACTTTCTAAAGAAGTGCTTCGCTGGAGGCTGTCACTGCCATTTTTAAGGATGCCCAATCCAAATAAATCACCCCCTGGAGAAAGGGACTCAATAGATGAACTATGTGATAAAAGGGATTGCTGTCTGGCATTCTGCATGCCAGTGAATGTCTTCTCTACATCACTACTTTTATATGAATTTCGATCCATTTCATGGGATGCACTTGCCAAAATCCTCTCATGGGGAGGTGCATCTGGTTGTAACTCTGTAGCCTGATGTTTGGATTTGCAGGATTTTTTATCAAAATAAAAACCATGAAGTAGGGGATCCTCCACATGTGCTTTTTCACTTTGTGACTGTTTCATTATCATTGGTAATTTGAGTTTTGAGCCTTGGAGGTATGAGTAATCATAAAATGTAAACACATCATGTTTTCCTTGTAATTCTTCTCCCAAACAATCAGGGGTATATTTGGTAACACTGTTTAAATCTCCAACTTTTCCATTTACACAACCCACTGGTGAAATGGATGACTGAGAGCTATTTGGAAGCTTAATGTGTTCATCCTCATCTTTAAATTTTTGCTTTAACACGTTAACTGCATCTCCTATTTGTGGGTCCAGATGTTCAGTTTCAGGGTTACTTGGGGACCCATCCACCATATTGAGCAAGCACATTTCAGAGTTGGTAGTGGTTTCAGTGTCTCCCTCACTGACGATTCCACTCTCACTGCCTGAATTCTGGCTCATGTCTCCTCCATGGCATGGGCAGGGCTTCACCGAATTGGAACCTCCTAGAAGGTCCGGCAAAGATTTGGTAGATGAAAATGAAGAGTCTTTACTGAGACTCTTAGTCAAAACACTAGGCTGTGTCATGCTGGTGAACTTCGGGTTGTTTTTCAGGAATGGCATGCTGCTGTCTTCATAGAGTTCAACATTGTGAAGGCTGTACACTTGGTAAATGTGTGGACTGGAGGGGATAGTGATACTTGAAGCATACTGAGATCCCCCATGGTCACCTGCCTCTTCTTCATAACCAGGGTCCTCACCACCTATCTCTTCAAGCTTTAAGGAAGGCATGAGATGTTGGGATTCTTGATCAAGGTCATTTGACTCTTCATTCAAACTAATTAACTTGTTACTTATGTCAGTTTCATCCCATTCCAGGGCATCCTCACTTGTCCCATTTAGGTCCATCAAGCCAGGATCAATCACATTCAAAGGCTCCTGTGTAGGGGGAAGAAACAAAAGAAGAATTAGGGAACATAAGTATGAGTATTTTATCCATTCAAAATCTCTTGGAAGAGTCAGGAAAGAAATTTGCCCCAAGCATGGATTTGAAAGATATCATAATTATCAGCTCTATTCTTCTCTGGAGTAGCATCCAAAATTATTGAAATAGGCTTTTCTATCAATGGCAATTTATCACTGAAGGCAATCACATTGATTAAAATGTTAGATTATTACAGTCAAGTTGTTAAGTTTTGGAATTAACCATTTCCTACTGATTCTTCAACATTCTTAACCTGGGATTGGGTGAAGATAAAACTGCTGGGTAAATGAAGGTAAGTAGAGAACAGCCTATGACATCTTTAAGGCACATTCACTCTGATGCTCTTCGTTCTGCAGTCAACAGTAGAATACTATCTGCAGCTACAAATCGCAAACCTCCTCTTGCGTCCATTTCTGGGTTTTCCACTTGAAGCGGCCTTTGCCTTTGGGAAATAGGATACACCTATGGACGCCTGTAGAACTATTCTTGGTCAGAGACTCTTCCTTATCTATCCTTTCTTCTGCCTTCCCTTTCAGGGCTCTGCCTCTTGAGAATTTGGCCCTGATCCCAAATAGACTCAAGACAAGCAACACTTGACTGGTTTCCTCACCTATATCTTCCTGGAGCTGAGTCTTGGGCCCCAGTTCTCTCAGTTTCTCTCTTCCCCAATCTCTTTCTATGACAGAGACTCTACTTTGATCTTGTTAACTTGTCTATCATCAGTCCTGCCTCTATTTATTAAAGACAGCCCACCTGTAGCCCCAGAATAACAGCTATTGGAAGACTTTTCTGGCTCTCAAGTTTCACTTAACCCAGATTCTCTTGTGCTGCACTCTGCCAACACAGTTGGGATCCTTGATCTTTCCTTGGACTTCTTGGTTTTAACTTGTTTAGGTAGAGCTTGACATATTTTGAGACACAGTGGTTTGAATGTGTTCCTGGACTCTGTCCAGAATCCTTCACCATCCTCACTTGCTGTCCAGCTGTCCGGATTTATGCTAGAGCCAAGAGAGGTGATACAGGTGTGTAGGCCCTGACAGGCTCATCTCTACACAGAAACTCAAATATAATAATCAGCTCAGCTTATGTTTATGCAGGGTAGTCAGGCAGATGACCATGGCTCCGAAACTATGCAGAATGGTTGAAATGCTGACTTTGCTGCCTCCCAGCTGAGTGGCCTTGGGCAAGTTCCTTAGCCTTTCTGAGCACCAATCTCTTCACATCACTTGTTAAGGGGGGCTAGGACTATTTATTTTTTGAGAGAATTCTGAATACTAACAAGCCAATGCTTGTGAAGGGCTGGAGGAGGCAGTCAATATGAGGTAGCTATAATTCTGAATACATGTAGCATTGCTCCAGAGTGGTTTTCAGTCCATTCATAAAGGGTTCTCCCTGCCTATCTTCTTCTCTCCTTCTCATTATTCCTTTCCATTTGTCCTAAAAACTGTAAGGGATTCATGACATGGTAGGGAGAGAGAGATGTCACACAGTATAATAGATCAGCATATTTGCATTACAATGTAGAATTATTTTAACAGTCTAGTTGAAAAACAGGCCATGATGCTTTTATTCCTCAGTAGTAGGGAAAAGGCTTCACCAGCAGCACACTCAAAAACCTATCCTAACAAGCCCTCAATTCTTCCTGAAACTAGTAGTTAAAGATACCACACAGCCTCATTAAGTGTAAAATACCTATTAGTACTTTATTATACTGGATATGTAAGAGATTTTCCATATAGCCTACTTAAGTTTAAAAGAGTCCAGTTACAAAGTAAACATTAATTAAAGGATATTTTTAAATTTTATAACAGAAATCTTTCCTGCTGCCAATGTTACAGCAGTTAATCTAGAACACTGGCAGTCATCACACTCACTTAGGTATGGAGTACATTCACAGTGATGAATTTTTATTAGAACTTCTGTTTATTCTTTGCTTTCTGATAAAGGAAGTACTAATGACTGGTTAGTATGGCTAATGAATGTTAAAATCTTCAGCTGTAGAAACAATCAATCAGTCTAATCAAATAGTATATTAATTTCAAATACTATCTTGCCTGACACTGTTCTCTGAGAGTGCTAATAAATAATTGAACTCGTCTTTCAAAGAAGCTCCCTTTGTAGCTCTCTGGTTGACTTAAACACTTAGCAGCACAGATTTTCCTTGAGAGTCCCAAACCCGGGTGCTCACACTAGATGCCAGAATTGTGCCATATGGGTGTATGTCAGGAGCTCAGCCCACATGACACCTATAACTTGGACTTGTCTTCCATGACACAGTTGTTTTCTGACCAAATGCTGCCTCTGTGACTTTACAAATGTGAGCCTCAAAACTTATAGCAGCACCTAAAAGAGCAAATCCTTTGCTCAATAAAGTAGTTGGAGTGGGGAATTTCCATTGGAAAAGATTAAACTTTTGGATGTATTGTTGTCCTTTCCCCTCCTCAACTTTTTCTTCCTCTACGTCACTTAAATTTATTGTAACTGCTGACATTTCTTATATGTCAATTCCTGGGTATTTCTGATGGGATCCTTTATAAAAATCATTCACTTTAGACTTTAAAGTTTACATATTAAGGAAGTGCTATTTGTTCTGCCCTCATTCACTCCCTTCTGATGTAGATTAAATTCTCTCGATATTTTCAATAAAATCTCCATTTCCTCAAGATTTAACCTCAAACATAAAATATCCCCTGGGGACAAGAGAGTGTGTAAAGTTTCTGAGAGGAAGGGCAATGAAATATTTATATAACTAAAAAGTGATCTTTGAAAAAAATGATATATGTATAGAGTGATGTAACTGGCAGGAAAATTATTTGGTTGAATGTTTTCTTTGATATTAGCTCAATGGCCAATAATGCTGTTGCTTTATTTTGTTGTTGCTTTTCTAGAGGTTCTGTTGGGTACTTTTAAAAGGCACACCTGTTCCTGTCTTTTGTACAGTGATAAATCAAAAATTAATTTAGACAAAATCTAAGAATATTTGACTGAAACCAAAAGGATAAGGTTCCAATAGAGAGTCTGCAATTCTGTAGATAATTCAGAATTAAATTAATTTGTGCTGGAGTCTTTAATTCATAAACTTGCCTCACTGGTACAGAATTTGGCCTAAACCTAAAGCTCTATATAAATAGCTATGTACAAATACACACAGCCCTTCAAGATCTGCTCAAGAAACAAGTGGAATTACTTGGCACTCTTATATTTTCTTTGTTTCATTCTTGGAAACAGGTGATTTACTTTATTTTAGCATAGTATATACAGAGAAGGTGAAAGGGGCTGGAGAAAAGGTGATGATGTTGATGAGAGCACAAAGATTCCGATTGTAGTAAGTACCATCTACCAAAACTCATTTCCATCTGCACTTGTATGGCTTCAATTGAATTAGGTCATCAAGGATCACATTTCTAGGATTTTCCAAAAATTTTAGGTTACATAAAGATTTTAGGTTACAAGAGATGAGAAACACATACCGGCTAAAGAGTGGGGATGAAGGAATCTGACATTCTATAAAACAAACCAACAGAGATAGATACGATACAGCTACTTCTAGATTCCTTTAGTTTCTTTTAAAAGGTTGCATCTTTTGAAAAACTAAAAAATGTCAAAAAGATCAGGATGAACTGAATGTTCTAATCGAACTTGTGGTGCTCTATACCATTAGGAGGTCTTGCAACTTGTGTTCCCCCCATTTCAGGAGGAGTTTCCCTCCTGAAACTCCTAGATTCAGGAGTTTATTAAAACAATACCACTTGCAAAGTCCTGGGAAGAGAGTTTTATCTATAGAAAAGTGGAATGCAACAAAAACACACAAATAAATAAAAATGATAACACAAACATCATTAATTTGTAATCGAATAAAGATCTGCGTGTCTATCCCAGGGCAAAAAGCAGACCACATGGAAGTTTGAGGTGTAGGACAGGAGGGAGAAATAATATACATAGATGAGGGTAGGGGAATTGAATTAAACAGGGAAAATTTCAACTTTCATATATTCACTCTATTTTTTGACGCAATTATTTTCCCTTGTATCCCCCTCCAAATCTAAAACCAAAGTATCTGAGCCTTAGATGCATAATTATTTTCCTAAATTTGACTCAGGCAGATATTTTTTCAAAACAAGAACATCAACACCCATAACAGCCCAGTAGTCCTTAGAAAATGCAAAGACAGCTTTTAAGAGAACTCAGTCTTTGTAGTACTCTGCCTCTTTCTGGGCGGAGAATAGATTCAAAGTTAGAATGAAAAAACATAGATTAAAAAAGAAATAGGATGAAAAGCAAAAATGTTCACTGTTTATTAGTCATTTTGGGATTTAGGGCAGAAGCTCAAAATAGATCTGAGTGTGAATTGTAGATCCCCCCCCCCCCACCTCTGCCTCACATGTTAGCTCTATGATCCTGGGCAAGCTCCTTGACAGTTAGGTAGTTATTTAGTTCAGGTAAGATCATTTGTATATCCAGGACAACCATAGCACATTGGTTCTACCTTAGAGAGTGTTGGCAGCTTCAAATGAGAAAATGCATGTAAAGTCCTATGGTGGAAGTGGGGAGGCTGGTATACAGCAGATGCCAATGACTGATAGCTTTTGGCATAGATTCCCAGTACTGATGATGGGGAGGAGAGTATAGCTGACCATTAAATAATTATAACCATGTTTGCCTGAAGATTGGTGGTTGGTTGGCTAATCTTTTTGTATGACCACATGCATGAAATAAACATCAGTTAGACCCCTTACTCACTCCCATTGGTCTGTAAATGGTGTGTGGGTTTGTCTCTCTATGTCCTGACTGGTCTTAGCCCTCAGGAATAACCAGATGAGAAAAGACACCTGCCCAGCCCTCCATAAGGCCCATAACTCAAGCACTTTCTATTTCCTGAAAATAATCTTTTTTTTAAAGGCAGGTCCATTGTCTGTGAAATTCTATCACAACTGACACATGAGAGCAATCAAATCCTGCTCACTATCTATCAGATTGACAATAATGTTAAAGTAACTTGTCTCAGCTCAGAAAATGCTTTGAAAGTCTATCTCACACTAATGATCAAAAACTGTTCTAGTGAATGCTCTTTTTCAATAACAAAGCTGATCAGAAACTCAAAACAGACAAGTAAAACCTAAAGTCATCTCACAAGTCTCACTAAAATGAGTATTGACATGGACATATTTCCTAGTCTCGACTATACAGACATTTCTGAAATAGTAGAAAATGAAAAATCCATTAGATGTTGTTTAAAAGTAAGTTTTACAATAGCAAAAATTGTCTTAGTTCTCAACAGGGACCAGGGACAAAAGAGATCCAATATTGGGAATCAGGGGTTTTCCTCCCAGATATAAACCCCATGAGGGCAGGGACTCTGTCTGTCTCAGCTCCACTAAAGGCCCAGAACCTTCAACAGTGCCTGGCAGAAAACTGGTTCTCAAAAAATGAGTGAACTGAATAAAGGATGACTGGGCTGTAGTCTCACGAAGTATTGCAGAGATCTGGGGAAAGGTCCCAAGGTTAAATTCTGCCACGGTGAAACCACCTGAGAGAGTTCTGACTTTCTAGCTGCTACCCCCTAGTTTAAGAAGGTAGCGTCCCCTGGGCACCTGAGAGGCTCACTCGGTTAAGCATCTGACTTCCACAGTTTGTGAGCACGAGCCCCACATCAGGCTCTCTGCTGTCAACAAAGAATCTGCTTCAGATTCTCTGTCCTCCTCCCTGTGCCCCTCCCTTGCTGATTCTTTCTCTCACTCTCTCAAAATAAATAAATAAACCTAAAAGAAAGCTAGTATCCTCAAAAACATGCTCAGCAAAAGCCATATAGAAAATGTCATATACTGTACAGCTTTATTAATATGAAATTCCAGGCTAGGTAAATCCAAAGAGACAATAAAATTTGGTGGTCACCAGGAGCTTGGGGAAAGGGAGAAGGGAATTGCTTCATGAAATGTTTTGGAACTGCACAGAAGTGATGCTGACACCACATGAAAATGTTAGTGAATTACTCACTTTAAAATGATTAATTTTATGTTATGTTAATTTCACCTCACTTAAACAAATAAACTAAGAAACAAGCTAACAGGAGTCTTTAGTCCTGTTGAGTTTCAGAAATAACGACTTCATCACTCTATTGAGAAACTTGCTCATAAAAATATTACAACAGATAATATTTCTGAATTCACGTACATCTCTGTGCATATATTATCAATAAAGCAATTTTTTATTACAGGCTTCTTTGTTTGGCCTGCATGCATGTTCCTCATTCTCAGAAATGCTGAAGAAAAGAACATCCTGCGTACAGTACTTCTCTTGGTTCAACTTCACTCATTTTGATGCCACAGTCTCTTTTGAGAGACAGGAGTGGGATTAACAGAGCCCTTATTTGCTGGGATAGCCCAATCTCCTTCAACCTTACTTTACTTGATTCCTCTATAGTAGCTGACTCCATTTTTTCTTGAAATTTTCTTCTCTTTTGATTACTTTGATGCTAAGCCTCCTTATAAAATCCACTTCAGCTGCCTTTGAGATGACAGTGTGTCTCACAGTTCTGGCTTGCCTCTTTTCACCCTATAGTCTCCGCTGCGACATTGCTGTTGTCTATTATTTGGAAGGGTATATAGGCTATGTTGAGAAAGGAATTCACAGAAAGTATTGGGGGAGGGGACACTGCGAGAAGAGGGAACAATAAGCAGCAAAGGCACATGGGATAGAGCTTTATGGGCACTTTCATAGGAGGGAAGAGCAACCAGCAAAGGAAACAAATAGCAGGGAAATCCAAGTAGGACTGGTGTAATATTTCTGGAAGCTGAAAGAAGGAGACATTTAAAGTAGTGGATGGTTAAGAGTGTTAAGAGAGCAAAAAAGATAAGAATGGGAAGTGAGGGAAAGCCACTGAATTAGCAAAAGAAAGTTATTTGTAACCTGAGAGAGGGCCGGTCCTAGAGGCTGGTGGGTGAGGAAATGAGCAATGGATGTGCAAGAGAGTAGCCAGAAGGAATCTGGTTCCACAGTAAAATTGCTGTTGAAATTGGGAGCCCTGTCTTAGCAGGTGTATTCACTACCTTTCTTGCCTTCTGGCATCAGTCTTGGAAGGAGAACAGAAGTGGAAAAACCACAGAAGCAAAAAGAGGTATGAGGCTCAATAAACAGGGTGATCATGAGGCCGTAGGAAGGAATTCCATAGAAGAAAGATGGATACCCAAAATAAAAGCACTGCTTTCTTCCCTTTCTACAACTTCAGTTTCACTGGAGGGCCTGCCCCTCAAGAGTGCTATTTAGATTAAGAAGCAGTGTCTGGAGCACCTGGGTGGCTCATTCAGCAAAGCGTCTGACTCTTGGTTTTGGCTCAGATCATGATCTCACTGTTCCTGAGTTGGAGTTCTGCATTGGGCTCTGTGCTGACAGCGTTGAGCCTGCTTGAGATTCTCTCTCTCCTTTCTTTGCGCCTTTCCCACTTGTGCTCTTTCGTTCTCTCTCAAGATAAATAAATAAACTTAAAAAAAGCAGTATGTTTGTGCCAATAAATTAAAGAAATTTAGGTATTGTCACAATTACTTAGTAACTCTCAAGTACAGTAGCTTCAGCGTCGGTAGTGTTAAAGCTAGGTGGCAAACACCTTGCTTCAAGCTATGTTTTTGTTTTCTTTAAAATTTTTTTTAATGTTTGTTTTTGATAGACAGAAAAGATAAGAATGGGAGGTGAGGGAAAGCCACTGAATGTGAGCAGGGGAGGGGTAGAGAGAGAGGGAGACACAGAATCGGAAGCAGGCTCCAGGCTCTGAGCTGTCAGCACAGAGCCCAACGTAGGGCTTGAACTCATGAACTGCGAGAATATGACCTGACCAGAAGTTAGTGGCTTAACCTACTGAACCATCCAGGCTTCCCTCAAGCTATGTTTTTCTTATTTATTTATTTAAAAAATTTTTTTAATGTTTTATTTATTTCTGAGAGAGAAAGAGACAGCGTGAGCAGGGGAGGGTCAGAGAGAGAGGGAGACACAGAATCTGAAACAGGCTCCAGACTCTGAGCTAGCTGTCAGCACAGAGCCCAATGCAGGGCTCAAACCCACAAACCACGAGATCATGACCCGAGCTGAAGTCGGACCCTTAACCAACTGTGCCACCCAGACGCCCCTCAAGCTATGTTTTTCTCAAATAAGCTAATTATTATATAAATCATTACTCATATTTGTTAGGAATCCATTGTAGAAAAAAGGTACCTTCCCACCCAAATCTGAATTTTTTACTAGAAGTTACTAGAAAAATAATCTACTTCTACTGGCAAATAAATTATTTTATCTTAACTGTTGCTTTATATGCAAATATATTGAAATTTTTTATTATATTCAGAACAGACTGAATAGGAAAATTAGTTATTTTTCTCTTCTTAGTCACTATTTTGTTTCTCTGAAAAATTTTCCCCAGAGTCTCAAGGAAGTAACTAAATTCAGAACTGCTTAAAAATGATCTTAAAAAAAAAGACCTTAGGAAGAGATTTTTAAATAAAAGAATTTCCTTATCTGACCTCTTCAGCATTATACAGAACTAAAACAAATAAAAGGAAGTGCAGAAGAAACATAACTTCAATTAAGCTATAAAAACCCAACCACAATAAAATGGTGGTATATTCTACATTCTAGCACACGGTAATCTACTTGGATGACAATGACAGAACCACATGCCAAGTCTCATAAACAATTTATTTTCCCCTAATGATATAACATCTGGCCTCATATTTCTGGCATTGTTTTAGCAGCTTGGTGTTTGCCTTTTTTTTTTTTTTTTTTAATTTTAGAGAGAGAGAGCATGAGTGGGGGACAAAGGGGGGAAGAGAGAGAGAGAGAGAGAGAGAGAGAGAGAGAGAATCCCAAGCAGGCTCCATGCTCAGCATAGAGCCTAATGTGGGGTTCAAATCCCATGATGCTGGTACTATGACCTGAGCAGAAATCAAGAGTTGGACACTCAACCCACTGAGCCTACCAGGCACCCCAGTTTTTGCCTTTTAACTCTGAGAACTGACATAATATTTGAGTTTTATATCTCTGGTTATAGTTTTTGCCTCACCTTTGCCTTAATGAAAAGTATACTCTTATTCTTCTTTTATGATAAGGATTTCCCATTAATAAAAAAGTCTAATTTTTAAAACTACAGAGCATATTTGTAGTAAGGAGGAAATGAAAAGTCCTCTAAGCAAGTGAAGTTGACTACACTACAACTTTCAGACTGAATTTTAAGAACAGGAAATTTGGGGCACGTTCCCAAGGAAGACTAATGTGTACGGAGAGCTTTGCCAACATGCTAAGGTCTGCCTGAAAAGCTGAACATCAGATAGCAGTGTTTACCCCTGTTCAGGACCTACACCCTTTACAAAGTCCATATTAGTGAAGAGAATTTGGTCTTTTCATTCCAACAAGATACATATTAAGAGCGACGTGGTATTCTTAACCATTTGCTCCTCTCAGATAAATAGGGTGTGGAAGGTTTTGTTTGGTTTTGGTTTTGGTTTTTTAATTCTAAATTTTTTTAATGTTTCATTTATTTTTGAGAGACAGAGAGACTGAGCATGGGCAGTGTAGGGGCATAGAGAGAGGGAGACACAGAAATCAAAGAAGGTTCCAGGCTCTGAACTGTCAGCACAGAGCTGGACACGGGGCTTGAACACATAAGCCATGAGAAGGTGACCTGAGCCAAAGTCAGACCCCCAACTGATTGAGCCACCTTGGTTTTTTAATTCTAAGACTGACTACAACTCACCGTTCAGAGAAAAAAAAGTAAGACTAAAATGTTGGTCAAGTTTGATAAACAAATTAAGAATTATCAAAAATGGTACAGGGGCACCTGCTGACAGCTCAGAGCCTGGAGCCTGCTTTGGATTCTGTGTCTCCCCTTTTCTCTGTCTTTCCCCTGCTTGTGATCTCTCTCTCTCTCTCTCTCTCTCTCTCTCTCAAAAATAAATAAACATAAGAAAAAATTTTAAATGCTACATATAATTGTAAGCTAGTCTCCCTCTTACCAATGCCAATCAACCAAACACATTGCTTTTCTGAGTTTATCATCTGATTGGTCCAGGGTTCAAGATGATAAACAAGCAGATCATCTCTGATTCATTTTCTTAAGATGGCTTAACCATTCTTTCTGTATCTGATTTTATTTCATTTGATTTATATCGTTCACAGCTCCTTTAAAGGTAACTGCTTTTAGACTTAGGGAGAACTACACATTCTCAGAATTGCTAGAACACCTCCCTTGCACTGTCACTATTACCTCCTTGAAAAGGATGAGAAAGTGTACAAGTTACACTTGATGCTAGAAAAGTTGCTTGAAATTTCAGGATGAATTTTCCCATAAGGTAATAAACATCTTTGAAGTAAGTTTCCAGTATAGATTTTATACTATACTTTTGATTCCTAAATCCTTAGACATGTTAAAAATGTACAATCCCTGGGGGATTTTCTTTTCATGATCTCATGAGAAAAATACTAAGGATCTTAAGATTCCGATTAGATTTAAAAACTGCGTCTTGATTGCAACAGAAGCTCTGGTCCTGGTCTCTCACGGAAGAGGCACTTGAGAGTTTTGAATGTCAGGACATTAATTCAAACTGTAACCCAAATCAAAGGTTCCTAAATCAAAGACATGTAAATTTCATTCTAGAGGAAAAATGATCTCAAAATGTGAATTCATTTTGTAATTTTTTTTCTAAAAAGCAGTATTAGAGGTTTAGGGTCACCTTAATCCCTTAAAATCCTTTTGCAATGCGAGAAATAACCAAAAATAACTATAAGCCCAAACCCTTCAGGTATGGGTCCTTAAGCTGGCAATTTAGAGAATATGCTGAGTTTTATAGTCCAGGGAGGCAAGACACTGACTGGCCACTGGAGCTAATTACTTGGGCAAGACCTGCTGAATCTACTACTCTAGGCACTCAACAACGGTAGCATTTGTGACTTATCTCTGCTTTGTGTTTAGTCGATGCACAACATAGCATGCGTTGACTACATAAACCTCGACTGGGGCTTTTTTTCCTCCTTAATAAATAGCAAGTAATCAGGGAAATATAATGCAGGTGACCCCTACCTTCTACCAAATCAACAATATTCTTCAAAGCTCTACTCTATACAAGACATCCTCCTGGCAAACATCATCGCTGCTATTAGGAAGCATGGGAAACGCCCAGATAAATAGAGATCCCTTATGTTTGTTTATCTGCAGATAGGTTCCATACTAAGGTAACAAGGCATTATTTTTACCTCCAGATTCAAAGTCCCTCCTCCCACCAAATTAATAATTTTCTCTTGTTATTTAGTAAAATCACTAGATGAGCTGCGACTCTATAAACTTTAGGAACTCACTTATTATGTTGCCTGATCAGACCTTGCATTTATTTACACGGTTTACCCATAAAACCCAGCTTTCATTAGTGCTGGGGAGAAACGGTCCTGCTCCCTTCACTGGGGAAGGTGAAGCTGGAGAAGATAATTAACCATGAAACAATAAGGAGGCTTGCTGGGTAAGCAGTAGTGTGAAAACAGTTACTACTCACAAAAGAGGGGAAATTAGCTTGCTGGATAAAAAAGGAAGTGTCAGATTGAAGACTGAAAGGCCTGCCAACAGAAGTAGATAGCTCTATGCATCATTAATGAAATTTTTTAACACTTAAACGCCACAGCTGTCCACATTTAAATGCATGTAAATGCCATGTGTTTCCCGAGATTAATATGCATGTTGAAATATTTCTTTTCCCCTTAAACTTCTAGATGTTGTCTCTGTCTGTTTCATTTCACCTACTTTCTTTCCAAGAATAAAAATGCACCAGCTTTCTCAGCACTGTGTCCTCATTTCCAAAATCCACGTACACTGAGCATCCTGGAGATGGGCAGCGTGCTCATTATATTTTAACAAACACATTATTTTACATTCATAATACCGATATTTTAGTAAACAGAAAGTTTGTTTTGATTTTGCTGCTTCACAGAGTGAAGACTTATGATGTGCGTTTCCTTTCAAAACTTCCTCCTGGAGCATTAGTGCTCCCTGAAGCAGCCCCATTTTGGCAGAAATTCAGTTCTGTGAAGTGCCAAAAGAAATAGAATAAACAAACACTGCTCCGTGCAGCTGGCAAGATCATTTACATATTCCTGCACACCAAACACGAAGACCTGAATATGGATTAGAGCTACGGTGATGACACAAATGTCATATAGATAAAGAGAAACAAAATCCAACACATCGTTGTTTATTTTACCACCACTACTGTGTGAGTGCCACTCAAGAGAGAGAAAAAAATGGAGGCATTGCTTTTTGAAAATTGGACTCCCTTCCTCATTTGAAGTGGGTTCTTTCAGACTGTAAAACAAGAAAAAGAGCAAAAAGGCATGGAATATTTTGGATCCCCTAATATTCCGTGCTTTCGTCTTGGGAGCTAAGCCAATTTTAATGTACATCAGTTTGAATGAAATGGTTTAGTGATTTTACAAGAACAACCTTTAATATACAGACACCTGAATTCCTATCTAGTCCTTTTTAAAAAAAATTTTTTTTACAGACAGAGAGAGAGTGAGAGAGAAAGAGAGGAAGGAGCAGAGAGAGAGAGGGAGAGGGAGGGAGGGAGGGAGAGAATCTTAAGCTCCAGACACAGAGAGAGAGAGAGAGAGAGAGAGGGAGAGGGAGGGAGGGAGGGAGAGATTCTTAAGCTCCAGACACACACACACACACACACACACACACACACACACACACACAATCTTAAGAAGGCTCCATACACAGTGAGAAACCTGATGTGGAGCTCGATCTCACAATCTGAGCTGAAATCAAGAGTCAGATGCTCAATCGACTGAGCCACCAGGTGCCCCCACCCCACCTAGTCCTTTTGCTGCCCTTGATAATTTTGGCTGAGCACATTGCTCTTTAAGTGAGAATTTAAGTTCCATGAATGGGACTCTTGGGTAGGGAGGTCCAGTAGGCCGTTTGGGCCCATTAAAGCTCTAGCAGCAAACAGCATAGAGTGGACGGAACTCGCCTAGAGCCCTCAGCTAATTTATCTTCTCTATTCATTTCTGCACATGCTGATCGCTTAATTGCTACAAATGAATGACCCTACTTGTTCGTGGCTAGACGGATAGGTGTCCTAGGGAGGAAGGGACAACTCTCTAGATATTTACTACCATAATTCTTTTTTCAGTCCTTGGGGATAACAAGAACTATATGAAGAGCTAAGACAGTAACACCTAACGAATGATGAGAGTGACAAGGTGAGGAATAAAGAGAATGCTCGATATTTTTAGCCTCCACCAAATTAAAAATTCTTTACCCCACACTGGACAAGCTTGACTTTTTTGGTATGCAAAAACCGCCCTTGAACTGGGATTATTTTAGGAGCGTCTAGTAATTTAATATTTAGAAGTAATTGTCATTATACTTACTTTTGCATAAGGGTAAAAACAAGGGGAGAAATCAGGACCGAGAGAATCTAGTTAGTTAGATATCATTAAAGTTTAATAGTCAAGGAATGTTCTTTAACATTGAAGTAACAAACGATTTGAGAAAGGTCAAGGGAGTTGGAGCTATTTTACTCGGTGGGCAAAAGGCTATACAAGGACTTATTTTTCATAGCATTTGGAAGGTTTCTATGACTAAGACAATGAAAAAGTTCTCTATTTCCAGGGGCTCTGGGTGACTCAGTTTGTTAACTGTCCAACTCTTGATTTCAGATCAGGTCATGATCTCAAGGTTTGTGGGTTCGAGCCCCACGTGGTGCAGTGTTCAGTCTGCTTGGGATTCTTTCTCATTCTCTCTCTGCCCCTCACCTCCTCTCTCTCTCAAAATAAATAAACATTAAAAAAAGTTCTCTATTTCCAAAGCTCCAAACTCAAGAAATAGAATTACATTGTAGCAAGGAAGGTAAAAGGTTGACTAAAAGGTCAACGAAAGGGGCACCTGGGTGCCTCAGTCAGGCATCTGACTTCAGCTCAGGTCATGATCTCACAGTTCATGAGTTCGAGCACCAAGCTGAGCTGTCAGCACAGAGCCTGGAGGCTGCTTCTCATCCTGTGTGTGTGTCTCTCTCTGCCCCTCCCTTGCTTGCAGTCTCTCAAAAATAAGTAAAAAATTTTTAATTAAAAATAAAATAAAAGGGCTACTAAACATTCTCATAGACTCCTGTTAAAATTTGTGAAAAATCTATTCCTGGACTTTTTTAAAAAGAGGAGGGAGAAAAATATGTTCAGGATAATCCTACTCACCACTTTCAAACCAAGCTTCCTAAAATAAATCCTTTCATGGTACTACTCCTGTCATTAAAAGCAAAACAAACACTAACAACTTTCAGTCATTATTTTCTCTTATAAATTATTCTGACTGACTTTTAAGGCATTCCATAATCTGGTCATAAAAAATGACTGAAATTTGGGGTGCCTGGGTGGCTCAGTCTGTTGAGCGTCTGACTTCAGCTCAGGTCATGCTCTTGCAGCTCATGGATTCCAGCCCCGAGTCGGGCTCTGTGCTAACAGCTCAGAGCCTGGAGCTTACTTTAGGTTCTGTATCTCTGTCTCTGCCTGCCCCTCCCTTCCTCACACTCTGTCTCTCTTTCTCTTGAAAATAAATGAACATTTTTAAAAAATTTAAAAATGATCAGAATTTAATTTAATGCTTCCAAAGCTGATCTTGACCACAGTAAGTGGTGCCTCACAAATATCCCCCACTCACTTATGTTACCATGCCTCTGTTCAAAACAGGTATTCAATAAACATTTTCTGAATGATGAATGAATGAATGAATGAAAGAATATGGTTTCTGTTGCCCTCACCAAGTCTCTCAAAATTCAGTCTTAAACTCCCCTATAAAAATTCATCTGTATACTCTGCCCTCAGTGATTTCTTATTTGATTCATATACCAGTAATAGAATCATATGACTTAATATTGACAGTTGTTTATTCATTCAACAAACATTCACTGAATACTTACTATGAATCACCACTCAATCACTGAGCATATCACCTCTCAGGTATCTTGTAGCTTTATATTTAGTTTTGTAATTCATGCTATCATTTTCAGCTCAGACACAGATTGGAATAATTATTATCTCATGTATGTCAATATTATCTTACCATCACTTCATACAGCTTTTAAATTTCTTCAGAGTGAATATCATGTCTTGCACTACTTCTATGTAGATAAATCTCAGGACTAGCTGAGCATATAGTAAGTACTCAAGGTATACTTGATTATCCACCTATAGGTTCAGTCCCTTCCAATTCCATGGCCCAATGGAATCAGACTACCTTGAAAATATTCAGAATCCAATTCATGCATAATCAGCAGTGATACACTGATGGTTTTATGGCTATGGGAAGGATATTTAACCTAAGTTAAAAGAGCTTTAGTTTTTCAGACTTAGGGACTATGGATCTGCCTTTACTATATTGCACTATTATACTCTTCTATGCAAAAAGTAGCTTTTGCAGTATTGGTATCCAATTTAACCTCCTGGACGACAAAACATAAAATCTTTTCTTCGACTTTCAGTAAACTTAGCCATTTATATGTTAAAAAATCATAAACACAATTCAAGTGAAACAACAGACCTAAAATAATATTAGACCTGAGTAAAAAGAAAACTAGAGTAAATCAGATCTTCCTATAGTGGGTTAAGAAAATTCTTTGACCCCATGGCATTTTCAATTGTTTTCTCTTCAATCAAAATTTAAATGTGACCATTGCTTCAAGATCAGCGGGTTGGTATTGAGGCTTAATACCTATTATTTCTAGACCAGTGCTTCCCAATCTTTTTCAAGTCATGACATATGGAAAATGCTAATATAGATTTGCTTACCAGGAAGGAAGAGGTTACTACAGAAGGCAGATGACCTGGACTCCTCCCAGGCCCTGCCCCCATGTTCTCCCTCCCCACACACACCAGGAGGAATCAAGGGTTTCAATATCGTAGCTCACCTCTAACTAATTTAAGGTATGTGGGTGGGAAGCTATACTTGACATAAATATAATGAGAGGTTTCTTTGGTTGGGTAAACCATGAATATACGAGAAGATGGAGAAATGGGTTGATGAAGACTGAAATAATAGTTTGATATAGGAAGAAAAAATTAAAAAGTAGACTAAAGCAAGTTAATCTGAACTTTTTAGACGATGCCACCCATTCAATAAATATGGATTCAGTAAATGTATTCAGCACATATTTACTGAATGCTCTGTACTAAATAAAAAAAAAGACAGGTTTTTGTGGGTAAGATTTACCTAGTAGGTAAGACTGCAATCTGTGCTGAGATATAAGAGGAGGACTTGATCTAATCTAGGAGGTCAAGAAAGCTTGCCAGAGGAATTGGCTCTTCAGCTGATACCTGCAGGATAATAAGAATTTTCTGGGAGGGGACTCACAGCACGGTGAGTGGTGAAGGCTGAAGGAACAAGGCTCTCAGGCAGGAGGGAACATGCTACTTTTGGGGCCTGACAGCAGGCAGTGGGTCTGGCCTGCAGAGAGAGGAAATGTGCCTGGAAATAAGTCTGGAGAAGCAGGCAAAGTGGCATGATCAGATGAGTGTTTTTAAAAGATTATTGAGGCTGCAGGGAAGAGATCAAGCTGGAAAGGGGGCAAAAGTTGATGTAAGGAAGGCAACCTTAGAGACTATTTCAGTGGTACAGTATAACTAACCTTTGCTGAGCACTTTCTCTGTGCCAGGTAATATCCTAAACACCTTATGAGCGGTGTCAGTAGCTTGGATTAAGGTGGTGGACTGTTAGGGAAAACTGGATGGACTTCAGAGCTATTTAGAAAGTAAAACTAATAGAATTTGAAAAACATTTCTAAAAAAAACCATGAATTTTTAATGGGTTTAAATATTCCATCAACTTACAGTTTACTTAAATACATATTATTACAAATCCCTATTATTTCCAATTATGTTTGATTCTTTAAAAAAAAAAGGTATGATAGACTATTCATATAAATAGCTCTGATTATTTTCTGAGAGTAAATTCGAGAAGAATAAACACTAGACCAAAAGGTGTCATACTTTTTAGGATATTAATAAATGGCTAAAAAATAATTATGCCAGTTTGCAATTCATTTTCAATTTGTCATTTGGAATTTGTCATTAGATTGGATATTTATTTATTCCTGGGTTTAGTAACCATTCTTAATTATTAAACTGTATTTAGGGGCTCCTGGGTGGCTCAGTTGATTAAGTGTCCGTCTTCGGCTCAGGTCATGATCTCACAGTTTGTGGGATAGAGCCCTGCATCGGGCTCTCTGCTGACAGCTAGCTCAGAGCCTGNCTATGCATTCAGGCACACACGCACATAAGTGCATGTCTAACACACATGCAGACACACACACAATCTTAAGAAGGCTCCATACACAGTGAGAAACCTGATGTGGAGCTCGATCTCACAATCTGAGCTGAAATCAAGAGTCAGATGCTCAATCGACTGAGCCACCAGGTGCCCCCACCCCACCTAGTCCTTTTGCTGCCCTTGATAATTTTGGCTGAGCACATTGCTCTTTAAGTGAGAATTTAAGTTCCATGAATGGGACTCTTGGGTAGGGAGGTCCAGTAGGCCGTTTGGGCCCATTAAAGCTCTAGCAGCAAACAGCATAGAGTGGACGGAACTCGCCTAGAGCCCTCAGCTAATTTATCTTCTCTATTCATTTCTGCACATGCTGATCGCTTAATTGCTACAAATGAATGACCCTACTTGTTCGTGGCTAGACGGATAGGTGTCCTAGGGAGGAAGGGACAACTCTCTAGATATTTACTACCATAATTCTTTTTTCAGTCCTTGGGGATAACAAGAACTATATGAAGAGCTAAGACAGTAACACCTAACGAATGATGAGAGTGACAAGGTGAGGAATAAAGAGAATGCTCGATATTTTTAGCCTCCACCAAATTAAAAATTCTTTACCCCACACTGGACAAGCTTGACTTTTTTGGTATGCAAAAACCGCCCTTGAACTGGGATTATTTTAGGAGCGTCTAGTAATTTAATATTTAGAAGTAATTGTCATTATACTTACTTTTGCATAAGGGTAAAAACAAGGGGAGAAATCAGGACCGAGAGAATCTAGTTAGTTAGATATCATTAAAGTTTAATAGTCAAGGAATGTTCTTTAACATTGAAGTAACAAACGATTTGAGAAAGGTCAAGGGAGTTGGAGCTATTTTACTCGGTGGGCAAAAGGCTATACAAGGACTTATTTTTCATAGCATTTGGAAGGTTTCTATGACTAAGACAATGAAAAAGTTCTCTATTTCCAGGGGCTCTGGGTGACTCAGTTTGTTAACTGTCCAACTCTTGATTTCAGATCAGGTCATGATCTCAAGGTTTGTGGGTTCGAGCCCCACGTGGTGCAGTGTTCAGTCTGCTTGGGATTCTTTCTCATTCTCTCTCTGCCCCTCACCTCCTCTCTCTCTCAAAATAAATAAACATTAAAAAAAGTTCTCTATTTCCAAAGCTCCAAACTCAAGAAATAGAATTACATTGTAGCAAGGAAGGTAAAAGGTTGACTAAAAGGTCAACGAAAGGGGCACCTGGGTGCCTCAGTCAGGCATCTGACTTCAGCTCAGGTCATGATCTCACAGTTCATGAGTTCGAGCACCAAGCTGAGCTGTCAGCACAGAGCCTGGAGGCTGCTTCTCATCCTGTGTGTGTGTCTCTCTCTGCCCCTCCCTTGCTTGCAGTCTCTCAAAAATAAGTAAAAAATTTTTAATTAAAAATAAAATAAAAGGGCTACTAAACATTCTCATAGACTCCTGTTAAAATTTGTGAAAAATCTATTCCTGGACTTTTTTAAAAAGAGGAGGGAGAAAAATATGTTCAGGATAATCCTACTCACCACTTTCAAACCAAGCTTCCTAAAATAAATCCTTTCATGGTACTACTCCTGTCATTAAAAGCAAAACAAACACTAACAACTTTCAGTCATTATTTTCTCTTATAAATTATTCTGACTGACTTTTAAGGCATTCCATAATCTGGTCATAAAAAATGACTGAAATTTGGGGTGCCTGGGTGGCTCAGTCTGTTGAGCGTCTGACTTCAGCTCAGGTCATGCTCTTGCAGCTCATGGATTCCAGCCCCGAGTCGGGCTCTGTGCTAACAGCTCAGAGCCTGGAGCTTACTTTAGGTTCTGTATCTCTGTCTCTGCCTGCCCCTCCCTTCCTCACACTCTGTCTCTCTTTCTCTTGAAAATAAATGAACATTTTTAAAAAATTTAAAAATGATCAGAATTTAATTTAATGCTTCCAAAGCTGATCTTGACCACAGTAAGTGGTGCCTCACAAATATCCCCCACTCACTTATGTTACCATGCCTCTGTTCAAAACAGGTATTCAATAAACATTTTCTGAATGATGAATGAATGAATGAATGAAAGAATATGGTTTCTGTTGCCCTCACCAAGTCTCTCAAAATTCAGTCTTAAACTCCCCTATAAAAATTCATCTGTATACTCTGCCCTCAGTGATTTCTTATTTGATTCATATACCAGTAATAGAATCATATGACTTAATATTGACAGTTGTTTATTCATTCAACAAACATTCACTGAATACTTACTATGAATCACCACTCAATCACTGAGCATATCACCTCTCAGGTATCTTGTAGCTTTATATTTAGTTTTGTAATTCATGCTATCATTTTCAGCTCAGACACAGATTGGAATAATTATTATCTCATGTATGTCAATATTATCTTACCATCACTTCATACAGCTTTTAAATTTCTTCAGAGTGAATATCATGTCTTGCACTACTTCTATGTAGATAAATCTCAGGACTAGCTGAGCATATAGTAAGTACTCAAGGTATACTTGATTATCCACCTATAGGTTCAGTCCCTTCCAATTCCATGGCCCAATGGAATCAGACTACCTTGAAAATATTCAGAATCCAATTCATGCATAATCAGCAGTGATACACTGATGGTTTTATGGCTATGGGAAGGATATTTAACCTAAGTTAAAAGAGCTTTAGTTTTTCAGACTTAGGGACTATGGATCTGCCTTTACTATATTGCACTATTATACTCTTCTATGCAAAAAGTAGCTTTTGCAGTATTGGTATCCAATTTAACCTCCTGGACGACAAAACATAAAATCTTTTCTTCGACTTTCAGTAAACTTAGCCATTTATATGTTAAAAAATCATAAACACAATTCAAGTGAAACAACAGACCTAAAATAATATTAGACCTGAGTAAAAAGAAAACTAGAGTAAATCAGATCTTCCTATAGTGGGTTAAGAAAATTCTTTGACCCCATGGCATTTTCAATTGTTTTCTCTTCAATCAAAATTTAAATGTGACCATTGCTTCAAGATCAGCGGGTTGGTATTGAGGCTTAATACCTATTATTTCTAGACCAGTGCTTCCCAATCTTTTTCAAGTCATGACATATGGAAAATGCTAATATAGATTTGCTTACCAGGAAGGAAGAGGTTACTACAGAAGGCAGATGACCTGGACTCCTCCCAGGCCCTGCCCCCATGTTCTCCCTCCCCACACACACCAGGAGGAATCAAGGGTTTCAATATCGTAGCTCACCTCTAACTAATTTAAGGTATGTGGGTGGGAAGCTATACTTGACATAAATATAATGAGAGGTTTCTTTGGTTGGGTAAACCATGAATATACGAGAAGATGGAGAAATGGGTTGATGAAGACTGAAATAATAGTTTGATATAGGAAGAAAAAATTAAAAAGTAGACTAAAGCAAGTTAATCTGAACTTTTTAGACGATGCCACCCATTCAATAAATATGGATTCAGTAAATGTATTCAGCACATATTTACTGAATGCTCTGTACTAAATAAAAAAAAAGACAGGTTTTTGTGGGTAAGATTTACCTAGTAGGTAAGACTGCAATCTGTGCTGAGATATAAGAGGAGGACTTGATCTAATCTAGGAGGTCAAGAAAGCTTGCCAGAGGAATTGGCTCTTCAGCTGATACCTGCAGGATAATAAGAATTTTCTGGGAGGGGACTCACAGCACGGTGAGTGGTGAAGGCTGAAGGAACAAGGCTCTCAGGCAGGAGGGAACATGCTACTTTTGGGGCCTGACAGCAGGCAGTGGGTCTGGCCTGCAGAGAGAGGAAATGTGCCTGGAAATAAGTCTGGAGAAGCAGGCAAAGTGGCATGATCAGATGAGTGTTTTTAAAAGATTATTGAGGCTGCAGGGAAGAGATCAAGCTGGAAAGGGGGCAAAAGTTGATGTAAGGAAGGCAACCTTAGAGACTATTTCAGTGGTACAGTATAACTAACCTTTGCTGAGCACTTTCTCTGTGCCAGGTAATATCCTAAACACCTTATGAGCGGTGTCAGTAGCTTGGATTAAGGTGGTGGACTGTTAGGGAAAACTGGATGGACTTCAGAGCTATTTAGAAAGTAAAACTAATAGAATTTGAAAAACATTTCTAAAAAAAACCATGAATTTTTAATGGGTTTAAATATTCCATCAACTTACAGTTTACTTAAATACATATTATTACAAATCCCTATTATTTCCAATTATGTTTGATTCTTTAAAAAAAAAAGGTATGATAGACTATTCATATAAATAGCTCTGATTATTTTCTGAGAGTAAATTCGAGAAGAATAAACACTAGACCAAAAGGTGTCATACTTTTTAGGATATTAATAAATGGCTAAAAAATAATTATGCCAGTTTGCAATTCATTTTCAATTTGTCATTTGGAATTTGTCATTAGATTGGATATTTATTTATTCCTGGGTTTAGTAACCATTCTTAATTATTAAACTGTATTTAGGGGCTCCTGGGTGGCTCAGTTGATTAAGTGTCCGTCTTCGGCTCAGGTCATGATCTCACAGTTTGTGGGATAGAGCCCTGCATCGGGCTCTCTGCTGACAGCTAGCTCAGAGCCTGTAGCCTGCTTCGGATTCTGTGTCTCCCTCTCTCTCTGACCCTCCCCTGTGCACGCTGCCTTTCTCTCTCTCTCTCAGAAGTAAATAAAACATTAAAAAATTTTTTTAAATACACTGTATTTATTTATTCCTTGATCATACCCTTTGCCCAGTTTTCGAGTATTTAGAATTAACTGGAGGAACAATTATTAAACAGTTTATGTAGTATGAAAGAATTTAATATAAAATGGAACTGGAGTATATGGAATTGAGAATCTCACACATGCTCCCTCAGAAGAACAGAATGTTAAGAACTGAGAAACTGATTTCTCTTAAGTACCTGATTTACAGAAAATTGAGACTTATCTTCTGACCAATGAACATCTGCCAGGAATTTCTCCCCATCTTCAAGCCAATGAACTTACTGCTTGGACTCTGGCTGGATTTCCCGACCTTTGCATTCTTTGCCCATAAAGACAGCTCATCCCTAACCCTCAATGGACTTACCTGTAGCTTGCTACAGTATGCATTCCCTGAATTGCAATTCCTCTGGTATTCCTGAATAAACTCAATTTCTGGTAATTCGAGCTTGCCTCGGATTACTTCTTTCTTCAGGTTGACAGTAGTCAGAGTATGGCCAGCCTATGGTGGCTTGGATGGTTATGAAGTCTAATTTGTAAGCAAAATAGAGCTATTAACATATCCTTGTTCAGTAAAATAGCATCATTACAATAGCATTTCTGTCATTAAAGCCATATAGTGGTATGATGCATAGACTGAAGAGGCTAGGTGGAAATGAACACACTGACAAGGAGTTCTACTCTAGCCATTAGGCAGTGCCGATAGTGGATTAGAATTAGAAGGGTGAAAACAGAAAAAGGAGAGTGTGACTTTTCATCAACTATATCTAAATATTACTAAGGGAAACGGAAGCCTACATCCAGCCCCAAACCATTTGTACCACTAACAGTTATATTTCTACACATTCTCTATTAAAAAGGTCTGCACTTTGGGAATCAGTCTCATTGCCCTTGCACTTACTGTGCAAATAGCCCATTTGCTTCGATCCAAAAAGTTTGGGCCCTTTTGGATTGATGTTTGCCAAGAATTGGATTCTTAGCTCTGCTTGATCCTGATCCTGCATCTTAGATTTCTCCTGAAGTTACATCCTGTAGCTTTGGATCAGGTGTGCCTATCTCCTGCCCCTAGTATGAAACTCTGGAGCCTTAGTTTGGGCTAGAACATTTCAGCTAGTGCCGAGGACTTCTATTTAGCTCTGGCAGGTAAAGAGCTTTGGATGGTGTCACTCCCATCTTCAAAAGAAGGAAAAGCTAAACAAACTGAAAGCCAAGGACTTGCCTAGGACCCTTCCAAGCTCTGTGGTTGCCAGAAAAACTGCCATCCTCCAATCTGTAGACATAGGCAAGTCCAGACAATCACAGATAAATCAGATTTACTTACCTAAAGCTGAAGCTACTAGAGCCATAAACTGTCTGGAACTCCCTTTAGCTTTCCTATCTCTCCTAAGGGGTGGAGAAGCTAAGAAACATTTATGAGGGATGCAGCCCAAGGGCGTAGGCCACTGAAACTGAGAGTTAATGTTAAAATTATATAATGCTTCTCCTCCCCCACTCATTACCTACACCACATAGGGTGCCAGTAGAGTAACAGTGGATTAGAGCTAAAAGAGCAGCAAAATATCTGAAAAATCCTTAGGGAACCTCAAAGGCAACAGAGGAAACAAAAACAAGGACGCTAAAGAAGTCTGGAGTGTGGCAATTTTATTGGATTACAGCTAAGGCATACATGAAATCCAGTCAACTCCTAGCCAGATTGACATAAACCTTTACATTGATGCACTATTTACCTCAATTCTTATTACCTGATACATCATGTCCAGCTTTCAACAAAAATATTATAAGACATGCTAAAAGGAGAGGGAAAAAAAAGTCTAAAGAGACAAAGCAAGCATCAGAATCAGACCCAGATAAGACACAGATTTGGAGATTAGCAGTCAGAAAAATTTTAAAAACTATGATGACTATATCAAGGGCTATAATGAAAAAAGTAGACAACATATAAGAATAGAAGGCAGTGTAAGCAGGGCAACAGGAATTCTAAGAATGAATCAATAGAAAATATTAGGGAAATAAAACAATAAAATGAATGATGAATGCTTTTGATACACTGATCATTAGCCTGGTTATGGCCAAAGAAATAATTAACTTGAAGATAAATCAATAAAGAATTCCAAATCTAAATGCAAAGAGAAAAAAGTTTTTTTAAGAAAAGAATGAAACATCGAAGAACTTTGGAATAATTTCAAAGGATACAATAGATGTGTACATGGAGTGCCAGAAAGAGCAGAGAGAATGGAGGACAGGAAATATTTGAAGTAGAATGACAGAATATTCCAAAATTAGTGGCAGACACCAAGCCCAGAGCCAGGAATCAGGACAAACACCAAACTGGCCTATCATATCCTCAAATATAGAAAATCAATGATAAAGAGAAAACTGAAAGAAGTCAGAGGGGAAACAAGCCTCACCTATGGAAGAACAATGACAAGACATACAATAAACTTCTCATCAGAAACCATCCAACCAAGAAGAGTTTGGAATGAAATATTTAAATTATCACAAGAGGGGCACCTGGGTGGCTTAGTCAGCTGAAGGTCTGACTTCAACTCAGGTTATGATCACAGAGTTCATGAGGTAGAGCCCCACATCTGGCTTGCTGTTGTCAGCCTAGAGCCTGCTTCAGATCCTCTGCTCCCGTGGTTATGCATGCTCTCTCCCTCTCTCAAAAAAAATAAGCATTTAAAATTTTTAAAAATTAAAAAAAATAAATTATCACAGGAAAAAAAATCTCACTAATCTGTAATCCTGTATCCAGAAAACTCTCCTTCAAAAGTAAAGGAGAGGGGTGCCTGGGTGGCTCAGCTGGTTAAGCGTCTGACTCTTGACTGCAGCTTAGGTCATGATCTCATAGTTCATGAGATCAAGCCTGCATCAGGTTCTTTGCTGACAGTGTAAAGCCTCCTTGGGTTTCTCTCTCTCCCTCGCTCTCTGCTCCTCCCCTGTTTGTATGTGTGCATGCTCTCTCTCTCTCTCAAAATAAATAATCATTTTTTAAAAAGTGAAGGAGAAATACTTTCCCAGACAAACAAAAACTGAAGAAATTCATTGTCATCATATTTTCTCTGCAAGAAATGTTAAAAGAAGTTCTTCAGGACTAGGGAAAATTACATAGATCAGAAAGTTGGATCTCTAAAGGAAAAAGCAATGGAGAAGGGATAAATGAAGATAAAATAAAGTCATTTCTCCTATTCTTAACGGAGGTAAAAGATACCATTTATTTAAAGTGGTAGTAGTAACCATGTTTTAGGAAATGAATGACAGCAATGTCATAAGGAATAGGAGGGAAAGATTGAGAATACTCTGTTATGAGCCATCTGCACTACACATGTAAAAAGACAGAGTGTTAGTTGAAGGCAGGCTTGGATTAGTTTAACATATATATTGAAATATCTAGGACAATCACTAAATTTTTTTGATTTGCTACAAGAGAAGACAAAATAAAATGTAAAATGTTCCATTAAAATTTTAAAAAGCAGGAAAATGAGGAAAAGGAACAAAGAACAAATGCACGGTACAGAAAACAGTTACAAATATTATAGATATTAATCCAACTATATTTAATAATCACTTTGAATGTGAATAGTCTACTACAATTAAAAGAGATTTTCAGACTATAGAAAGGAAGAAGATCCAACTACATGTTGTCTACAGAACTCCATTTATTTATTTTTAAATTTTTTAACATTTTTATTTATTATTGAGAGACCGAGAGAGACAGAGCATGAGCAGGGGAGGCGCAGAGAGAGGAGGGACATAGAATCAGAAGGAGGCTCCAGGCTCTGAGCTGTCAGCACAGAGCCTAACACGAGGCTAGAACTCACAAACTACTAGATCATGACCTGGTCTGAAGTTGGATGCTTAATGGACTGAACCACCCAGGCGCCCCTACAGAACTCCACTTTAAATACAAAAACTCATAAAGGTTAAAGAATGGAGAAAGATATATTATGCTAATATCAATCAAAAGCTGGAGTAACTATATAAATTTCAGACAAAGCAGACTCAGAAAACAAGGAAATTTATCAGAGATACAAAAGGGCATTACATAATAATAAAGGGATTGGTAATCCAAGAAGAATTAACAATTCTAAACTTCTAACAAGATGTCAAAATACGGCAAAAACTGATAGAACTGCATGGAAAATGAAAAAAATTCACTATTCTAGCTGAATTTCAACCAGTGCTGAAGGCTTCTGGTTTTAGCTCTATCTTCAGTAATTAATGTATCAATCAGGAAGAAAGATATAGTTGACTTGAACATCACTATCAAGCAACTGGTTCTAATTAACATCTTTAGAAATTTCATTCAAAACCACAGAATATAAATTCTTCTCAAACTCACATGGAACATTCACCAGCCCAGACCATATTCTGAGTCATAATACGCACTTTAACAAGTTTAAAAGAACAAAGATCTTACATACAATGTATGCTTTCAGACCACAATAGAACTAAACTAGAAATCATTAACTGAAAGAGAGCTGAAAAATCCTCAAATATATGGAGATTAAACAACATATTTCTAAATAACATTTGGGTTAAATAACTATCAGGAGAATTTTTTTTATATTACAACTAAATAAAAATTAAAATACGATTCATCAAGATTGTGAGATGCAGCAAAAGTAGTGCTTAAAGGGAAATTTATAGCATTAAATGCATATATTAGAAAAGGAGAGATCTAAAAATTAATAAACTAAGCTCCTACCTTAGAAAACAGGGGGAAAAAGAGCAATTTAAGCCTAAAGCAAAAAGAGACATCAATTAAAGTAGAAATAAGGGAACAATGGAGAAAATCAAATCAACCAGGGCTAAGAGGGGTCTGTCTAGAATTAATTCAACTGATTTAGGTTTGGCCAATTCTGGCTGGAAAGGAGGCTAAAAATGAGAGGCTATGTTAGTTATAGAATCCTTCACTCATTTCTCTGCCACCTGGTCATGTGTTTATTAAGTAAAAATATATTGGTTGCTCAGTATGCCAGGCAATGTATCAATTTCTAGACAATTACAAAGATAAATAAGACTCAGTCCCTGAAATAAATAAAAATAGTTGCTAACATTTGTTGACTCTGTTCAACAAATGCAGTTGTTCAAAGAACTTTCCAACTATTGGGGCACCTGGGTGCCTCCAGTAGGTTAAGCATCCAACTTTGGCTCAGATCATGATCTCCAGGTTTGAAGGTTTGAGCCCCAAGTCTGACTCTGTGCTGACAGCTTAGAGCCTAGAGCCTACTTTAGATTCTGTGTCTTCCTCTCTCTCTGCCCCTCCCCTGCTTTCTCTCTGTCTCTCTCTGTCAAAAATAAATAATGAAAACCTTAAAAAAAAAAAAAAGAACTTTCCAACTATTAATTCATTTAAACCTCACATAAACTGAGGTAGATATTAATGTTATATCCATCTTACAGGTAAAGAGAATGAGGCATAGAAAGGTTAAATAATTTGCCATAATCACATTGCTACTAAGTGGCCAAGTGTGGCCAAAGCTCTTTGTCACCACATTCTAGTGCAATATTCAAGGAGAGGCAATTTATCAACTTCCCTTAAACATCTATTGTGTTTACTGAAACTTCTCACAATAAGGACATATATCTCATATTTAAAATGAACCCCTTCAACTATAATTTGGAGTATGTGGGTCGCTCAGTTGGTTAAGCATCCAATTCTTGGTTTTGGCTCAGGGCATGATCTCACAGTTCCTTAGTTCAAGCCCTGCATCTGGCTCTGCACTGACAGTGTGGAGCCTGCTAGGGATTCTCTCTCTCTCTCTCTCTCTCTCTCTGTCTCTCTCTCTCTCTCTCTGCCCCTCCCCTGCTTGTTCTCTTTCTCTCAAAACATAAATAAACATAAAAAATTCATTTCTTTCTTTTTCCTTTTCTTTCTTTCTTTCTTTCTTTCTTTCTTTCTTTCTTTCTTTCTTTCTTTCTTTCTTTCTTTCTTTCTCTTCCTTCCTTCCTTCCTTCCTTCCTTCCTTCCTTCCTTCCTTCCTTCCTTCCTTCCTTCTTTCTTATTATTTTTTTTTTTGGCTGAGTGGAAACAGGAGGGAGTGGAAACTGTATATAATCCACTTCGTATATTTGAAAAAAATGGTAAGGAATTCATGAAAGAAAATGAAACATATTGGAAATTATTTCTAAAAGAGTTTTTGGTATTTGAAGCTTGGCTACAAATACTCCAAAGAAGAAAGCTGTTTTTGACATGTATAAAGATTTTTTAACAACCATCTCTCTTGTAAGTAATTAAGTACAAGTAATTACATAATTACTTGATTATGTAGCAGCACTAAAATTTTACAGGAGGTTTTTCACTTAAACTCTAGCCTTATAAAAATAATTGCCACAAGTTAAAATTATTTTCTAAATGCAGTAATTTTTTTCTGCTTTTAATTTTTTTGAGGGGGGGCAGGGAATCTAGGTCTATTTTTGTTTAGCAACCAGAGCCAGTGAAATATGTAATTTAATAATGTGTCACTGTGTTCAGAAACTGACTTAAAACTTAGAATGAACCTCCAAGTTACAATGGTGAGAAACACTTAGTTGGGAAATAAAATTATAAGCCAAGGCCACTTTCTAGAGAATTTCTTTGGTCATAAATTTCTAAAACCATCAGTCATATTTGGGTGAGAGTGCTATTGCTTTAGTCACAAAACAGCATTTTAAAATACCTGGTTTCTCAAAGCACATCACCAAATAAGATTGAGAGAGAGAAAAAGCATTAGAAATAAAGACTCACAAAACATAATTTTCTGTAACATCTGCTTGCGTGAAACAAGCTTGAGTAACAATATATGGGTTTCCCCCAGTACCCCTTTCCTTCCTTCCTATTTTCCTTCCTTCCTTCTTTCCTCTCTTCCTTCCCTCTTTTTCTTTTTCCTTTTCAAAGTAAGCTGTCACGTCATTGCAAATTTTTTCAAGTTCTTAGAACTCTAATTAAAATGTGGTAATTGGTTATGTTACCTCAATTACCATGATGCATGGACATTGATGCAAAGTGACACCAACTGAATCCCTTGGGTGTTTTACCCTGGGGCCATCCCATTTATCGTGGCCTTATTATTTTCAATTATGTGGCTAGATGTGTTGCATACTTTCAAGGCCAATAACTGTGCAGGGATTTTCTGAATGCAAGGTTCTGTTTTCAATGCCAGGGCTCTGGAATGCAAGGGCAAAAAGAAAAAAATATTTTTGTGAAGAACAAAAATGTAAAATCCTAAATTCACTAAGGAGTCAAAGGTACATTAGCTAACCTAAAGGTATTTCAAAAGAATAGAGGTTTTTCTGTTTAAAATGTCGATTTGAAAAAGGAAGAATGATTTATTTCTTGCTGATAACTACTCCTCTTAAGTAGGAAAATAGTGATGGGACCATTCAGAGAACTGAAATGGTGAGTTAGGTGAGACAACAGAGATAAAAAAAATAAATAAATTTTAATGGTTTGGGTTTTGAAAAGAGCTAAGGAAAACTATACTGAATACTTTGCAGAATTTTATGACAAGCATGATAATACTTTACAGAGATTGGTCCCAGCATGAATGTGAAGGTGAGATCACTCTAAAATGGTTATAATACATAGTGTTGCCCAATGACGACACAACTGATGTTTGTGGGGGGAAGCCATTGTTGATTATGCAACAACCCATCCATTCAATACCAGCGGTGTCTGTAGTCATTATGAATGACTCCTGGTTATTTCTCCATAAAAGTCTAGGAATGAGAAAAGTATTTGGAACATCATCAATAGATATAATTTAATACTATGTCAAACCAGTTTCATTTTCTGAGAATGATCCCTTTGTCTTCACAAGGTTTTATGTTTACAAAAAAATCACATTCTCAGATTTCTAAAACCTGAAGAAAATTTTCTGTCCTTCTACTTATTAGTTTATATTTTGATTTAGTTTGAGTGTTTCCAAATTGGTAAAAATTTGTTTATATGCTGAAGATGATAAAGGAAACTAAACTGGGAAAGTGGTAAAAGAAAGGAGGAATTGTACTGTACAAAGATCTATTTTACTTTTCAATTTTTATCTTTTAATTGAAGTATAAAAGACATATAATACTATATTATTTTCAGGTATACAACAGTGATTTGATATTTATGTACATTACAAAATAACTGCAACAATAAATGTAGGTACCGTCTGTCATCGTACAAGGTTTCTGGAATACTATTGATAGATTCCCTTTGCTGTACACTACACCCCCATGTCTTATCTACTTCAAAACTAGAAGATTGTATCTCTCAATTCCCTTCACCAATTTTCCTACTCCCATCCTCCCTACCCTCTGGCAACCACCAGTTTGTTTTCTTTATCTATGAGTCTGTTTCTATTTTGTTTCATTTTTTCATTTGTTTTGTGTTTTAGATTCCACAAATATGTGAAATTATATGGTATTGTCCTTCTTTGTCTGATTTAAATCACATAGTATAATACCTACTAGGTTCATCCATGTCATCACAAATGGTAAGATGTTATTCTTATGGCTGAGAAATATCCCCTTATATATATATTTTTTTAATCTATTTTCTTAATCTATCCATCTATTGATAGACACAGATTGCTTCCATATCTTGGTTGGCTATTGTAAATAATTCTGCGATGAGCATTGGGGTGCATATGTGTTTTCCAATTAGTATTTTCATTGTTTTCAAATAAATAACTAGAAGTGAAATCACTGAATCATGTGATAGTACTATTTTTAATTTTTTGAGGAAACTCCATACTGATTTTCATAAAACCTGTACCAATTTAAATTCCAACCAACAGTGCACAAGGGTTCCCTTTTCTCCACATCTTAGCCAACATTTATTTCTTGACTTTTTGATAACAGTCATTCTGACAGGTGTGAGGTAATATCTCATTGTGGCTATGATTGGCATTTACCTGATGTGAGTGATGTTGAGCGTCTTTGCATGTGCCTGTTGATCATCTGTATGTCTTCTTTAGAAAATGTCTATTTAGCCCTTTGCCCATTTTTAATTGTTATTTTTTCAATATTGAATTGTGTGAGTTCTTTATATATGTATTTTGCATGTTAACCTCTTATTAGATATATCTTCTCCCATTCAGTAAATCGCTTTTTGTTTTGTTGATGGTTTCCTTCACTGTGAAAAGCTTTTTAGTTTGATGCAGTCACATTGATTTTATGGCTTTTGATGTACTTGCCTGAGGAGACAGAGGCAAGAAAATATCACTAAGACTGACATCAAATGGCTTACTTACTGCCTATGTTTCTTCTAGGAGTTTCATGGATTCAGGTCTTACATTTACATCTGAATTCCATTTTTAGTTTTTTTTTTTAATTTTTTATTGAAATATAGGTAACATACTGTGTTATATTAGTTTCAGGGATCCAACATGGGGATTCAACAATTCTATATATTACTCACTGCTCACTGGACAAGTGTAATAATCATGTCACCAAACACTGTTTTTACAATCTTACTGACGATATTCCCTATACCTACACTGCATTTTTTATCTCTGTGACTTATTTATTTTGTAACTTGAAGTTTGGGTCTCTTAATCTCATCTATCTATCTATCTATCTATCTATCTATCTATCTATCTATCTATCTGTCAATCATCTATCTCTTCCCCCATCCACCTCCTCTCTGGAAACCACCTGTTTGTTCTCTATATGCAAGAGTGGTTTTTTCTCTGACTTATTTAACATTAGGTCCATCCATTTTGTAGCAAATGGCAAGATTTCATTTTTTTAACTGTTGGTTAATATTCCATTATTTATATACATATACTACATCTTCTTTATCCATTCATCCATTCATCTATTAATGGTCACTTGGGTTGTTTCCATAACGTGACTATTATAAATAATGCTGAAATAAACATAGGAGTGTATATATTTTTTCAAATTAGTGTTTTTGTTTTCTTTGGGTAAATACCCAGTAGTGGAGTATTAGATCATATAATAGCTCTACTTTTAATATTTTGAGGAACCTCCATACTGTTTTCCAGGGTGGCTGTACCAATTTGCATTCATAGCAACACTGCACAAAGGTTACTTTACTCCACATCCTTGCCTACATGTGTTTTTTCTTATTTTTTTGATTCTAGCATTCTGACAGATGTGAGTTGATATTACATTGTGGTTTTGAATTGCATTTCCCTGATGATTAGTGATGTTGAGCATCTTCTCATGTGTCTATTAGCCATCTGTATGTGTTCTCTGGGAAAATATCTGCTTAGGCACTGTGTCCATTTTTTAATCAGATTATTTGTTTTTTTGGTATTGAGTTGTATGAGTTCTCTGTATATATTCTCTCATACTGTCTTGTCATTATGTTAATGACTTCCTTCACTGTGCAAAGACTTTTTATTTTGGTGTAGTCCCTGTAGTTTATTTTTGCTTTTGTTTCTCTTGCCTGAGGAGTCATATCTAGAAAAATGTTTCTATGGCCAATGTCAAGAAATTACTGCTTAGTTTTCTCCTAGGAGCTTCATGGTTTTCAGTCTCACATTTAGGTCTTTAATCTATTATGAGTTTATTTTTGTATATACTGTAAGAAAGCAGTCCATTTCATTGTTTTGCATGTAGCTGTCCAGTTTTCCCAATACCATTTATTGAAGAGAATGTCTTTTCCTATTGTATATTCTTGCCTCCTTTGTTGTAAATTAATTGAACATATATAAGTGTGTTTATTTCTGGGCTCTGTAGTATGTTCCATTGATCTATGTGTCCATTTTTGTGCCAATTACATACTGTTTTGATTACTATAGCTTTGGAGAATATAATTTGAAATCTGGAAATGTGATACTACCCACTTTGTTCTTCTTTACCAAGATAATTTTAGCTACTTGGGGTCTTCTGTAGTTTCACTTAAACTTAGGATTATTTGTTCATACAAATTTGAGTTCTGTGAAAAATATGCCATTGGGTTTTTGATAGGAGATTGTAGATCTTTAGATTGCTTTGGACACTATGAACATTTTAACAATATTAACTCTTCCAATCTGTGAGTAATCTTTCCATTTCTGTATGTCATTTTCAATTTCTTTCATCAATGTCTTAAAGTGTTCTGATAAAGTTCTTTCACCTCCTTGGTTAATTTTATTCCTAAGCATTTTATTCTTTTTTGATGTAATTGTAAGTGGCACTGTTTATTTAATTCATCTTTTCAGTAGTTTGTTATTAGTATACAGAAACTTAACAGATTTCTGAATATGAATTTTGTATCCTGCAATTTTACTGAAGTCATTTATTAGTTCTAATAGTTTTCTGATGTAATTGTTACGACTTTTTAGATGGTATCATGCCATATGCAAACAGTGACAGTTTTACTCCTTCCTTTCCAATTTGGACACCTTTTCTTTCTTTTTCCTGCCTTACTGGGGTGGCAATTCCAATACGTGGTTCAATAATAGTGCTGAGAATGGGCATCCTTCTTTGTTCCTGGTCTTAAAGGAAAAGACTGTGATGTTACTTGTGGATTTATCATATATGGAATTTATTATACTGAGGTATGTTCTCTCTATAGTTACTTTGTTGAGAACTTTCTTCATAAATGGATGTTGAATTTTCTCAAATGCTTTTTCTGCATCTATTGAGATAACTATATGATTTTTCCCCTTCTTTGTGTTAATGTGGTGTATCATGTTGATTGATTTGCAGATGTCAAATCATACTTGCATATTTGGAATAAATTCCACTTGATCATGATTTATGAGCCATTTAACATACTGTTGAATTCAGTTTGCTCATATTGTTGAGGATTTTTGTATCTATGTTCATCAGGGATATTGGGCAGTAATTTCCTTTATTGTAGCATCTTTGTCTGCCTTTTGTATCTGGGTAATGCTGGCCTCATTAAATGAGCTTAAAAGCATTCTTTCCATGTGGGGGGGAGGGGGGAGATGGACATGGAGGGGGGCACTTGTGGGGATGAGCACTGGGTGTTATATGGAAACCAACTTGACAAACTATTTGCAAAAAAAATAAATAAATAAAATAAAATAAAAAATAAAAGCATTCTTTCCTCTCCAATTTTCTTGGAATAATTTGAGAAATATAAGTAATAAAACTTTTTAAATGTTTGGTAGAATTCATCTAAGAAGCCATCTGATCCTGGACTTTTGCGGGGTAGAGGGAGGGAGGGGGAGTGGTTGATTACTGATTCAATCTCCTGGCTAGTAACTGGTCTATTCAGATTTTCTATTTCTTCAAGATTCAATCTTGGAAGATGGTGTGTTTCTAGGAATTTATCTATTTCCTCTAGGTTTACTTTGTCAGTAAGTAATTGTTAGTAGTCTCTTAAGGTCCTTTGTATTTCTATAGTTATAACTTTTCCTCCTTCATTTCTGATTTACTTATTTTGGGCCTCTCTTTTTACCTTGATGAATCTGGTTATGGGTTTATCAATTTTGTTTATCTTTTCAAAGAATCAGCTCTTGGTTCGTTTATCTTTCCTCATTTTTGGTTTCATTTCATTTGTTTCCACCCTGATCTTTATTTTTTTCTTTCTATTAACTTTGGGCTTTGTTTTTACTTTTACTAATTCCTTTATGTGTAAAGTTAGATTATTTATTTGAAAATGTTTTTGATATTCTAGGTAAGCCTGTATTGCTATGAATTTCCCTATTAGAACAGCTTTTGCTATGTCCCATAGATTTTGGAATACTGTGCTTCCATTTTCATTTTTTAAAGGTATTTTTTTGATTTCCTCTTATATTTCTTCATTGACCCATTGGTTATTAAAAAGGATGTTGTTTAGTCTCCATGTGTTTGTTTTGGTTTTGCAGTTTCTTCTTGTAATTGATTTCTAGTTTCATATCATTGTGGTCAGAAAAAATGCTTGATATGATTTCAATCTTCTTAAATGTACTGATACTTGCTTTGTGGTCTAACATGTGGTCTATCCTAGAGAATGTTCCACATGCACCTTAAAATAATATGTTCTCATGTTTTCAGATTAAATGTTCTGTATATATTTATTATCCATTTGGTCTAATGTATCATATAAAGCCAGTGTTTTCTTTTTGATTTTATGTCTGGGTGATCTATCCATTGATATAAGTGGAGTATTAAAGTCTCTCACTATTACTGTTTTGTTGTCAATTTTCCCCCTTATGTCTGTTAATACTTGCCTTATATATTTTAGGTACTCCTGTGCTGAGTTCATGAATATTTACAAATTTTATACCCTTTTGTTGGATTGACCCATTTACCATTATATAATGGATTTGTCTTTTATTGCAGTCTTTGTTTTAAAGTCTATTTTATTTGGTATAAATATTGTTGCCCCAGTTTTCTATATATTTCTATTTGCATAGGATATCATTTTCCATACCTTCATTTGTGGTCATTGTGTATTTTTAGATCTGAAGTGAGTCTCTTGTGGTAACATATAGATGGCTTTTGCTTTTTTAAAAAATCCATCCAGCCACCCTATGCCTTTTGATTAGACAATTTAGTCTATTGACATTAAAAGAATTATTATAGGTTTGTACTTATTGCCATTTGTTCATTGTTTTCTGGTTGTTTTTGTAGCTCCTGTTCTTCTTTTTCTTTCACAGTTTCTTGTCAAGTTGGATTCCATATAATACCCAATGCTCATCCCAACAAGTGCTCTCTTCCATGCCCATCACCCCCTGCCCTTCTCCCCCCACCCATCAGCCCTCAGTTTGTACTCAGTATTCAAGAGTCTCTCATGGTTTGCCTCCCTCCCTCTCCCCAACTATTTTTCTCCCATCTCCTCCCCCATGGTCCCCTCCTAAGTTTCTCCTAATCCTCCTATAAGTGGAAGCATATGGTATCTGTCCTTCTCTGTCTGACTTCTTTCCCTCAGCATAACACCCTCAAGTTTCATCCACATTGCTACAAATGGCCAGAATTTATTCCTTCTCATTGCCATGTAGTATTCCATTGTATAGATGAACCATATATTCTTGATCCATTCATCAGTTGATGGACACTTAGGCTCTTTCCATGATTTGGCTATTGTTGAAAGTGCTGCTATAAACATTGGGGTACATGTGTCCCTATGCATCAGCACTTCTGTATACCTTGGATAAATTCCTAGCAGTGCTACTGCTGGGTCATAGGGGAGTTCTGTTGTTAATTTTTTGAGGAACCTCCACACTGTTTTCCAGAGGGACTGCACCAGTTTACATTACCACCAATATAGGAGGGTAGGAGGATGTCTGTTTCTCCACATCCTTGCCAGCATCTATAGTCTCCTGATTTGTTCATTTTAGCCACTCTGACTGGAGTTAGGTGGTATCTCAGTGTGGTTTTGATTTGTATTTCCCTGATGATAAGTGACGTTGTGTAGCTCCTCTTCTTTATGCCTTTTATCTTCTGCAGCTTTTCATCCTTCTGGTTTGATTCTTTTCTTTAATGTAGTGTTTGGACTCCCTTCACTTTGTTTCTGAGGATCTATTATAGGGTTTTTTGTTTGTCGTCACCATTCCATTCATAGAGAAAAATCTGTATGTATAGCAGTCTATTTTAGGCTATTGGTTGCTTAAGTTCAAACATATTTTAAAAGTACTATATTTTTACTGAACACCTCCCCATGTTTTATGTTTTTGTCATCATACTTTACAGCTTTTTATTTTGTATATTACAAAAATGACTAATTATTATAGATAAAGTTGATTTTCCCTTTTGTGTTTTAACCTTCACACCAGTTTTATAATAGGCTGATCCACTACCTTTATTATATAATTGCGTTTACCAGTCAAATTTTTGTCTTTTTACTTAAGACCTTTTCTTTTCTGCTTAAAGGAGTCCTTTTAACATTTCTTGTAAGACTGGTTAATTGGTGATGAACTCATTTACTTTTGCTTGTCTGGAAAACTAACTTCAATTCTGAATGATAACTTTTCCAGGTAGAATAGTATGTGTTGTTTTTTCCCTTTCAGCACTTTGAATATACCTTGCCACTCCCTTCTGGCCTGCAAAATTTCTGCTGAAAAATAAGCTGATAGCCTTATGAGAGTTCCCTATTATCTACCTAGTTGTTTTTCTCTTCCTGCTTTTAAGATTCTTTCTTTATTTTTAAAATTTGACATTTTAATTATAATGTGTCTTGATCTGTATCTCTTGGAGTTCATTTTGTTTGAGACTCTCTTGTGATTCCTCAGCCTGCATATCTGTTTCCTAGGCTAGGGAAGTTTTCAGCCCCTTTCTCTTTCTCCTCTCCTTCTAGGACCATTGTAATGCTAATGTTAGTATGCTTGATGTTGTCTCAGAGGTCTCTTTAACTATTCTCATTTTTAAATTTTTTTAAACTTATTTATCTTCAAATAAATAAGAAAGAGAGTGTGAGCGGGGGAGAGGTGGAGAGAGAGGGAAGGGAGAATCCCAAGCAGGATCTGTGCTGTCAGAAAAGACCGTGATGTGGGGCCTGATCCCGTGAACTGTGAGATCATGACCTGATTTTACTATTTTGACAGGTGTGAAGTGATATCTGATTTTGGTTTTAGTTTGCATTTCCCTGATGATGAGTGATTTTGAGAATCTTTTCATGTGTCTGTTGGCCATCTGCATGTCTTCTTTGGAAAAATGTTTGTTCTATCTTCTGCCCATTTTTTTCTTTNGCACTTGAAAATATCTTCTCCCATTCAGTAGGTTTTTCTATAGTTTTTTTTTTTTTTAATCATTTCCTTTGCTGTGCAGAAGCTTTTTGCTTTTATGGAGTCCCAAAAGTTTGTTTTTGCTTTTTTTTCCTCACTTGCCTCAGGAGACACATCTAGAAAAATACTGTTACAGCCAATGTCAGAGAAACTACTGCCTGTGCTCTCTTCTACAATTTCTATGGCTTCATTTAGGTCCTTAATCCATTTTAGTTGGTTGTTGTGTATGGTGTAAGAAAGTGATCCAGTTTCATTCTTTTACATGTAGCTGTCCAGTTTTCCCAATGTCATGTGTAGAAGAGACTCTCTTTTTCCCATTGCATATTCTTGTCTATTTTGTCAAAGATTAATTGATCATATAATCATGAGTTTATTTCTGGGCTTTCTATTTTATTCTGCTGATCTGTGTTTCTGTGCCAGTACCATACTGTTTTGATTATTACAGCTTTTAAACACTGGCAGAGTAGGGATACTTATGGTAAAATCCCAGACTTATTTCCTTCCAATCAACACCGCAAAAGCCTTGTATTTGCAACACTTTTGAGGTCCTTTTCCATCAGGTTCTTGCATAGATTAACTGTCATGTCGTCTTCCCCTTTATTTTTGTCTTTGGATTCAACAGCAAACTTAAGAAAGTTTTTACAAAGAATTCATCCTATTACTTTTAGAAATACTTATAGAGTAAAAAACATGGAATGATGGTGTTTGAGGATCATATCCAAAGCACGTCAGTCATAAAACTACATGCTGAAATCTAAACCTTATTATTCAAACTTCTCAATTTTCCAAAAGAAACATTTTTTCCTATCAAATATTTTTTATTCAGTGATTTTTTTCATTGCTTGGTTTATTTTTTCCAAATAATCCAATACTTAACTCTACCCATGTTATTTTTTAATCAATGAATCCAACTCTTTCCTTACCTAACAGCCAATGGATAAGAAGGCAAGGAAGCATTGGGTTTGCTTTCACATGGAATTCTCTAACTAAATCCAATTTAGCTTGAGTCTTTAGATCTTTAGCATATCATTCACAAATTCTCAGGACAGACCACTAATAAAAAATAGTATATTAACAGAAATTACTGTTCTGTCATTTGTTTATATTCTTCTTATATGCAGTTCAAAAAAAGATTTCTAGGAAGTTTCTAATATAAGGAAAAAATAAGACTATTGGAGGCAGTGGTGAGGCAAGAAATTATATCAATAAACTCTTTAAGAGCTGTGAAAGAGCTTCAAGCCCTGGAGTCACATATTCATGGATCTAGATCCTTTTCCTCCACTTTCTAGTTCTATGACCTTGGGTAATTAATCTTTAAAAAGTTAGTTTCTTCATCTACAATGTTATAAAGATTAAAGGAGACACTGGATGGTAACCCAGTAACTAAGACAAAGTACACATTCAATACTGCTAGCAAATAACACAACAGCCCCATCCTTTCAGTGACTGACACTTAATACTACTTGGTTTCTTTAGGAATATCTTCCAGACAATAAAAAAAAATTGAGAAAATAAAATAAACTGAGAAACACATGTCCTAACAATGTATGATACCTTGTTTTAGCAACGTTGGGTTCCCCTGAGAGAATTCATCTATATTAGACCAAACCTGTCTGGTAAAGGTTTATTGAGATAGCATTTGAAAAAACAAATATGACTTGTGATACACACAATTCACCAATGGAAAATTGACATGAAATTTCAACAAATTTTATGAAAGTCGAGGAGTTTCTGTGAAGTATTTGTGAATTAACAAGAACCTCTAAGTTATTAAAGGAAATGTTTAAATAAATAAATGCAATATCAGTGGTCAACCAACTCACATGGCAAACCAAATCTCTCTGTTTTATTTTTTTCCTGGTACTTTCAAAGGGGAAATGCTTGCTTAGTCCCCTTCCTTCAGGTTCTCTATAAAATATTACTTCTTTTCCTAAACAAATCAGATATGGTTAATTTTTGGCAACTTAAACTTCTTCATATATCACCCGTGATAATGAATAAAGTTGATCTATGATTTCCTAAACTGTATTGGAAAAATGGAGTGACCTAATTTCAAAATCCAGTAGACTTAATTTGTATTTATGAAACTCCTGTTAATTTACTTAATTAAAGCAAGAGCGGAAGAATATGCAATTTTCATATCATTAAAAAAAAAAAAGGCCTTATCTGAGAGAGACAATTTAGGATGCCGATTCAGGAAAGTGACTCTGGGGCCAAAATGCTGAGATTTGAATGCCAGATCAGTTACAAACTAGCTGGGTATGCTTGGAAAAGTTGCTGAAACTCTTTGCTTCAACCATTCTTCTGCAAAATTGAGAGGATAATAATTCATACAACATATGGCTATTAAAAGTCTTACATGAATTAACACGTAACAGAAAAGAGACTAACACCTATTAAGTGTTATTATGTTAGCTGTTATTATTGATGGTGGTGCTGTTTTTTGGTCCTTCAGAAAGGGAATGCTCATTTTTACTTACTTACTCCAAAGCAAGAATACTTGCTATCAGGCTTCAGGGTAATCTATCAACCCATTTATAATTATATGTAAAATTCTGCATATCCCCATGTTTTATTGAGGTATAATTGGCATAAAATAACTGCACAACTTAAAATGTACAATTTTATACATTTTGATGTATGAACACACACACAAAACTATCACTACAATGAAGATCATGACTATATTTATCATCCCCCAAATCTTCTTCATTACCCTTCATAATTCCTCCAGTGGTCACCATGATTTTACCCTATGATTTTTTTTCTATTTTGTTTTACATTTATATTTAGATCTATAATCCATTCTGACTTCATTTATTTTTAAACTTTTAAAAACTATTTATTTTGAGAGACAGAAAGAAAGAGAGAGAGTGAGCAGGGGAGGGGAAAAGAGAGAGGAGAGAGAGAATTCCAAACAGGCTCTGCACTGTCAGTGCACAGCCTGGTGCAGGGCTCAAACTCACAACCTGTGAGATCATGACCTAAGCTGAAATCAAGAGTCAGATGTTCAAGTGAATGAGCCACCCAGGCTTCCTGACTTCAATTTTTCAGGATTGTACAATATAGAGTCAATTTCATATTTGTGCATATAGATATTCAATTGTTCCAGGATCATTTGGTGAAGGACTACGCTTGGAATTGCCTTTGCATCTTTGTCAAAAATCAATTGACCGTTGATGCACAGCTCTATTTTTGAAATATCTATCCTGTTCCACTGATCTATTTCTTGGCCTTGACACTAGAACCATACTCTCCTGAACACTGTAGCTTTATTGTAAGTTTTGAAATAAGGGGGTGTAAGTCCTTCAACTTTATTTTTCTTTTCCAAAACTGTTCTGATTATTCGAATACCTTTTCATTTCCATGTGAATTTTAGAATCAGCTTATAAATTTCTACAAAATACATTAATGGAAATTTCATTTGAATTACATTGATCTTACAGATAAATCTGAGGAGAAATTGATATCTTAATAATATTATGCCTTCTAATCCATGAACACAGTATACTTCATCACTCATTTAGTTATTTAATTTCTGTCACAAATATTTCATAATTTTCAGAGAATAGGTCTTCATGTATTTTGTTAGATATATCCGTAAGTATTTCATCTTTTTCTGTTATTATAAATGATACTGTTTTTTAATTTCAAATTCTAGTTGTTCATGGATAGTACATAAAAATACAATTGATGTTTGTATATTGGTCTTGTATACTATAACCTTGTTAAAGTCCTTTATTAGCCCTAGGATCTTTGGGTTTTTTGTTTTTTTTTTCTAAGAGCCCATAGCATTTTCTATATGATCATGGAGCATGTGAGTAAAGATAATTTGGCTCCTTATCTTCCAGGTGGCATGTTTTTAAATCCTTTTTACCCCGCTTTCTAGTACTGGCTAAAATTTCCAATGCAATGTTAAATAGAAATGGTGAAAATGGACCTCCTTGACTTGTACCTGATATTAGGAGAAAAGTATTCAGTCTTTTATCATTAAATACATTAGCTTTAGATTATTTGTAGGGGTGCCTGGGTAGCTCAGTCTGTTAAGCATCCAAATTGATTTCGGTTCAGGTCATAATCTCATGGTTCATTGGTTCAGGCCCCATGTTGGGTTCCATGCTGATCGTGTGGAGCATGCTTGGGATTCTTTCTCTGTCTCTGTCCCACTTGCTCTAAATAAATAAATTAATAAACTTTAATAAATAAAAAATAGATTATTTGTATACACCCTTTATTAAGTTGAGAAAGTTTCTATTTTATTTTATCTAAATAGTTGAACTTAATGGCATAATTATTCATTAATATTCCTTTCATACTCTTTTACTATTAGTAGAATATGTATTGATGTCTCTCTATTTTTCCTGATGTTGATAATTGTTGGGAGCCATTCTGAGCCCACTAGTCGAGAAAACTCCTGGTGAGGTTAAAGCAAGTTTGCACGGTCTCTTGCCAATCAGATGATGNTGACAGATACTTTGATTTTTTCCTGCATTTTCTCTGATCAGTATTGATAAAGCTTTTATCTTCTCAATAAAACAGCTTTTTAAAATTTCATTGATTTTTATTTTCTCTGTTGTTTTTCTGTTTTCAGTTACAGTGATTTCTGCTCTGGTATTTATTTTCTTTTTTCCCCTCTCCTTCTAACTACTTTGTGTTTAATTTGCCCTTCTTTTTCTAGTTGCATGTGATGAAAGCTAAGATCATTATTTTAATAATAAATTTTGGTGGCACAAATTTTAATATTTTTTCTATTTATATTCAGTACAAAACATTTGATAATTTCTCCTTCTCATTTCTTCTTTGCTCCATGAGTCGTATTTAAATTTGTTATTTAGTTTCCATATTTGAGGATTTTATAAATATATGCCTATTTTATTTCTAAGCTAATTCCATTATAATCAGAGAGCATACTTTGAATGATATGAATCCACTTACATTTGAGATTTATTCTATGGTTCAGAAAAGAGTCATTTTTGGTAGATGAAAAAGTTCTGTGTGCACTTGAAAACAATGTATATTTTTTAAATTGTGGGATGAGGTGTTCTAAATGTCAGTTAAATCAAGTTCATTTATGGAGTGTTTATGGCTTTTATATTCTTACTGATTTTCTGTCTGCTTATACTATCAGTTATTAAGGAAAAGTGCTGCAATCTCTGCCCAAAACTGTGTATTCCTGCATATTTATATCATATTTTGACTCATGTAAGTTCTGATTTTAGAACATAAACATTTACTAATGGTGTGTCCTCTTGATTAATCATTAAAAAAGTGCTTCTTTATATCTTGTAATATTTTTGCTTTGAAATCTAATTTGTTACATATTAACAATTGTGTTAATGTATATTTTTCCATACTTAACCTATTTTGTCTTTATAATTAAGGTGAGTTTATTTTAGACAACATATAGTTTCATCTGCTTGTTTTTTTAATCCAATCTGACAATTACTGCCTTTTAATTGAAGTTTTTAGTCCATTTACATTTAATAGAGTTACTGATGTGATTGGTTTAATCTTCCACCATGCTTCTTTCTCTTTGTTACACCTGTTCTTTATTCCCATTTTTCCTTTTTTCCTGAATTGTGTGTGTGTGTATGTTTAATGATTTCATTTCATTTCCCCTGTTGGACTATTAGTTATAGTTTCTTGTATTTTTAAAGAGTCATAGTATATGTTTTTTTCTTTTCACAGGCTATCTTTAAATGATATTATACTACCCATGTAGTATAAGAACCATTCAACAGTATAATTCCATTTCCTGTCCTTTGTGATATTGTTATATGTTTTACTTCTACATGTGCTGTAAATCCCACAATACATTGTTACTATCTTGCTTTAAACAACCTATTATCAATTAAAGAGATTTAAAAAATACAAAAATAATTTCATATTAACTTACATCACAGCCATTTCCAGTGCTTAACATTTCTTTGTGCAAATTCAAGTTTCCCACTGATACCATTTTTCTTTTGCCTGAAGTATTTCTCTCAACATTTCTTGTAATGCAGTTCTGCTGGTGATAATTTTTTTTTCTTATTTTGATGTCTGCAAACTGTTTTTATCTTTCTCTCTGAATATCTTCTCTGCGTATAGAATTCTTGGTTATTTTTTCCCAATACTTTAAAGATGTTGCTCCACTGTCTCCTGATTTGCATTATTTCTGAAAAGAAAGCCTACTATAACTCTTAATAAATCTGCTATAATGTTAATAATAACTCTGTTTTCTCTGGATTCTTTGAAATATTTCCTCATCATTGGTTTTAAACAATTTGATTAAGATGTACCTCAGTGTAGTTTTTTCATGTTTATTGTGTCTAAAGTTTATTGACACCCTGGATCTATAGGTTTATAGTTTTCATCAAATTTGGAAAATTTTGTCCAATATTTCTTCAAAACTTGTTTGTCCTTATGTCCTTCCTTTTAGAGATTCTAATTACATATGTATTAGGTTGCTTAAAGTTATCTCACAGCTCATTATTATTTAACTTTAGACAGTTTCTATTGTTATGTTTTCAGGTTTATGAATTGCTTCTTCTGCAATGTTTAACTGGCTGTTAACACAATTCAGTATATTTTTAATCTTGGTTACTATAGCTCTTATCTGTAAAATTTTGATTTTAGACAGATATACTCAATGTCTGTACTTAATAAGCACAACAGTTTTCTGTAACTTCTTGAACATATGGAAGGCAAGTAAAATAACTTTTAATGTTCCTGTCCATTAATTCTGTAGTCTCTGTCATTACTGGATCTGCTGTTATTGCTTATGTTTTTCTCCTCATTCTCAGATAGATTTTACTTCTTTTTTTTTTGTATACTGACAGCTTTTGGCTAGATATTAGATACTATAAGTTTTACCTTGTTGGATCCCGGGTACCTCTATGCCTATAGGTATTCTTGAGTTTTGTATTAGGATGCAACTAAATTATTTGAAAGAGTTTGATTCAGTTCTTGCTTTTAAGGTTTTTGGGCAAGACTAGAACAGCATTTAACTAACTATCATTTAACTAATTTAACTAACTTGTCCCCATTACTAAGGCAAAATCATTCTCAATACTCTATCACATGCCCTGTGAATATGAGGATTTCTCCCATTACTGATGGGTAAGAGAACTATTCCCAGCTATGGGGAAGCTCCAGGAATTGTTCCCTCTGTTTTTTCAGATGGTACTTTCTGCTTAAGACATGAGAGGATCCCTTCTTCATATGTCTACAGCTCTCTCCTCTCTAGTACTCTGTCCTATTGCAAATTTAGCTGTCTTGATCTCCTCAGACTCCCAGACCTGTCTCTTCAACTCAGGAAGACTGCTAGGTTCTGCATAGATTTCCTCTCCATATTCTGTGCCTAGAAACTCTAGGGATAAATTTGGGTAACCATAGTATCACTTCATCCATTTCACATCTCTTCATTGCCTAGTATGCAAGGTTAAAAAATATGATTTCGGGAGCCCCTGGGCGGCTCAGTCAGCTACATGTCTGACTTTGGCTCGGATCATTATCTCATGGTTGGTGGGTTCAAGCCCTGCATTGGGCTCTGTGCTAAGAGCTCACAGCCTGGACCTGCTTCAGATTCTGTGTCTCCCTCTCTCGCTGCCTCTTCCTGACTGATGCTCTCTTTGTTCTCTCTCTCTCAAAAAAAAATTAAATTGTGATTTTGCCCAGTTTTTTAGTTGTTTCAGGTACAAGGGTAAATCTGGTCCCTTACTTTATCTTGACTGAAAGTGGAAGTCTGCTTATGTATTTTAAGAAAAAGAAGGCCTATAGCCTTCATCAAGGAGTTATGGCCTCTTTATTAAAAGATAAGAAACACAGTTCTGAGTACACTTATAAATTATTGGTATGGATTACTATTGTTACTATGGATATTCTTATACATTTTAATTTTCATTTATTGTAGGAAGTAATATTTAAACTGTTAAAATCCTGGTTCTCTATAATAAACACATAATAAATTCAGAATGCTCTTCTGGAAGATGGGATGGCTAAAGGTAATATAAATGTGTAGTACTGTCAGTCAAGATATGGGCCTGAATCAATGAAAGGAATAAAAAGAACAAAGTTCAAGTTTCTTTGGCTCACAAAGAAAGAAGCCTAGGGAAGAAAAAAACAAAAACATACAATTCAAATGAAAATTATAATTAAAGCTTGAAAAGTATGCACACAGATTAGTATTACAGGTCACACACACACACACACACACACACACACACAAGTAAGTCTGGGTAAAGAGTTTAAATGTATGAAAAACAAGTATAATGAAAAATATACTTTTTTTGAAAAATTTCAAAATCTTGATAAGGAAAAAGATACTTCTGGGATTTGTCAAGATACCTGATAAGGGAGAAAGTTGCTTTGGAATTTAATACAAGATCTCTTGCTTTCCTTTGACTTTTAAAAAAGAGATAAATGTATTCATTATATACCTAGTTGGGGATAATAGAAAAGTTTGTTTCACATATATACACTTACCTAAATTCTTCTGAATATTATGGAAAGGTTTCCCATATTTTTGTCTGTAATTAGCTATGAATATTACCTAGTATGATAGATACTTGTACATTTGTATTATTTTTCTAGCTATGCTTTGTAAGGAGGGGGAAGGGATTTTATTTACCACTGAATCTCTAACAGTGACTGTTATAGGGCATCTCTTAGAGAAAGTTCACTTATTTAACAAATATTATGAAGTACCTATTAAACCCTATGTGAAACTTTAGGAATGCAAAGGTGAACAGAAACTGGCTGTGTGGATGCTTTCTTTAGACCCATAGAGAAGACCAATACTAATCAAACCATCGCACCAACAGATGTCAATTGAATAACAACAAACACTGCGTGTGTGATTAAGTGACATCTCTTATATAAGCTATTTTCAAAGTGACTAATGAAGAAAATCCTATAACACAGTGACTGAATCAGAGCTTCAGATTCTCAGTATCAGAACCCAGTTCACATTTTTTAAAAATTTAAATCCAAGTCAGTTATCATAAAGTCAAATAATGATTTCAGGAATAGAATTTAGTGATTCATCACTTATATATAACACCCAGTGCTCATCCCAACAAATATCCTCCTTAATGCCCATTTCCCATTTAGCTCATCCTCCCCACCCAACACCACACCAGTTTGTTTTCTGTCTTTAAGAGTCTCTTAAGGTTTGTCTCTCTCTCTGTTTTTATATTATTTTTGCTTCCCTTCCCTTATGTTCATCAGTTTTGTACCTTAAATTCCACATATGAATGAAGTCATATATTTGTCTTGCTCTGACTGATGTATTTTGCTTAGCATAATACATTCTAGTTCCATCCACATTGTTGCAAATGACAAGATTTCATTCTTTTTGATTGCTGAGTAATATTCCATTGTTTATATAGACCACATCTTCCCTATCCATTCATCAGTCAATGGACATTTGGGTTCTTTCCATACTTTGCCTACTGTTAATAGTGCTGCTATAAACAATGGGGTGTATTTGCCCCTTCAAATTAGCACTACTGTATTTCTTCACTGGATTCTTTGTTTTTTTGGGTGTTGAATTTGATAAGTTCTTTATAGATTTTGGATACTAACCCTTTATCTGATACATCATTTGCAAGTATTTTCTCCCATTACATCAGTTGCCTTTAAGTTTTGCTGATTGTTTCCTTTCCTGTGCAGAGGCTTTTTATCTTGATGAGGTGCAAATAGTTCATTTTTGCTTTGGTTTCCCTTGCCTCCAGAGACATGTAGAGTAATAAGTTGCTATGGCTGTGGTCAAAGAGGTTGTTGCCTGTTTATTCCTTTAGGATTTTAATGGCTTCCTGTCATACTTTTGGGTCTTTCATCCATTTTGAGTTTATTTTTGTGTATGGTGTAAGAAAGTGGTCCAGGTTCATTCTTCTGGATGTCACTGTCCAGTTTTGCCAACACCATTTGCTAAAGAGACTGTCTTTACTCCATTGGATATTCTTTCCTGCTTTCTCAAAGATTAGTTGGCCACACGTTAGAGGATCCAGTTCTGTGTTCTGTATTCTCTTCCAATGATCTATGTGTGTCTAGTTCTTCTGCAAGTACTATACTGTCTTGATGAGTACAGCTTTGTAATATAGCTCGAAGTCTAGAACTGTGATATCTCCAGCTTTGGTTTTCTTTTTCAGGATTGCTTTGGCTATTTGGGGATTTTTCTGGTTTCACACAAATTTTAGGATTATTTGTTCAAGCTCTGTGAAGAATGTTGGTGTTATTCTGATAGGGATTGCATTGAATATGTAGATGGTTTTGTTTAGTAACAACATTTTAACAATGTTTGTTCTTCCAATCCATGAGCATAGAATGTTTTTTCATATTTTTGTGTCTTCTTCAATTTCTTTCATAAGCTTTCTATAGTTTTCAGTGTATAGATTTTTCACCTTTTTGGTTAGGTGTATTTTCTAGCTATTTTATGGTTTTTGGTGCAAATGATTCCTTGATTTCTCTTTCTGCTCCTTCATTATTGGTGTATAGAAATGCAACCGATTCCTGTACACTGGTTTTATATCCTGTGACTTTGCTGAGTTCATGGATCAGTTCTAGCAGTTTTTTGGTGGAGTCTTTCGGGTTTTCCACATAGAGTATCATGTTGTCTGCAAAGAGTGAAAGTTTGACTTCCTCCTTGATGATTTGGATGCCTTTTATTTCTTTTTGTCAACTGATTGCTGAAGCCAGGATATCACATACTATGTTGAATAACAGTGGTGAGAGTGGACATCCTTGTTGTGTTCCTGACCGGAAGGGGAAGCTCCTGGTTTTTCCCCATTGAGGATAATACTAGCAGTGGGTCTTTCATATATGGGCTTTATAATCTTGAGGTATTATCCTTATATCTCAACTTTCTTGAGAGTTTTTATCAAGAAAGTATGCTGTATTTTGTAAAATGCTTTTTCTGTATCTATCGAGAGGATCATGAAGTTCTTATCCTTTTTTTAAATTATTAATGTGTGGTATCACATTGATCTAGTCCACATTTTTCTCCAATAGTTCATACAGAGTTTCTTTCAGAAATAATTTTTGAAGAAAAGAGTTTACCACCAGGTACTTCACATCATGTTTTAGAACTTGGAAACATTGTCATTATCATTGGAAACACTGTCACTATCACACAGGTCAAAAGGCATCTTCTTGGTGGTCTCATGAAGGTGAATAGTCTTACAGAAATGTAAATATATTCAAAGCCATTTTGTGGGAATATGAACCCTGATAATGAATATAGTTTTAAACCAAATGTCAGAATAAAAGAAAATTTATTGAATAAAAGCATGTATTCATTAATTAAGCAAATATCTATCAAACATCTACCATGTGCAAGTATGTCCCAGGCCTTGCAAACAGAGCACTGAAAATCCCTGTACATGAAAGTCCAAGGGGATAGCATAAGGTTGAGGCATATGATAAATAAACAAACAGACCACTTAGAGACTTCTGATTCTCTGCATAGGCAGCATCCCACAATGGTCAGTACTTGCTTGCTCATCAAAACAATATGGACTCTTTATCTAACCAACAGAGACCAGAAGCAAGCAATATCTCCAACTTAATTAGATATCCTCTGCTGACTATATTGTTGCCATTAGTCTATTCTCCTCTATCCTTTTCTTGACAGTGATTTTCAACCTAGTTTATCACAGACCTTATTTGCTACCTCCATCATTCCAAAAGCCTACACATTCAGTAGCCAACCTAAAGAAAAGGGGAGACTTTTCTCTATCTGCAATTTATATCTACCTCTATGTGTTAGCTTGAGCTTCTAAGAAGTAGCTGGGGTTTTAAAATGAAAGCTTACTTCCACCACAGAAGCAGGATAAAACTGTCTACATCTAGTCCACAGAGATCTAGTCCTACATCCCTAATCATATGATTTCAAGTAAATCCCCAAAGAAAGCCATTTTGTCTCTTCCAAAGCAGCTTGAATGCTTCCAAAATGTCAGAGATTCTCCAGGTGCAGATGGTTTTTGTATTAGTTTTATTATGGCCACTACCATGCTTAGAGGCTTCAAAACTATAGAATAGAAAATAACCTCTAGTGCCCTTCCAAACACTTGAAGGAAGGAAGGAAGGAAGGAAGGAAGGAAGGAAGGAAGGAAGGAAAGAAAGAAAGAAAGAAAGAAAGAAAGAAAGAAAGAAAGAAAGAAAGAAAGAAAGAAAGAAAGAAAGAAAGAAAGAGAAGAGAAGAGAAAACACACCAGCAAAATAGCTTCAGAACAAACACATCATTTCCAGAAAAGACATCCAATTATATAGACTCTGATTACTGGTAATAACTTGCAAGTCTTAAGAAATTTAACAACTTCAGCTCAAAACAATTAAATTGAACTGCTGATGATACAATCATCCCCTAGACTCAACATAGCTGCAGATGCAGAAAAAGTGAGAAGGCTTACTGATTCATTGTCCCTTCTGTTCCCAGTCCCTAATGCCAAACACATCAGATGGCAAATATTAAGCCTTTGTTAAAACTAGAATTATAGGAGAAGAGTTTTTTTAGTGGCATTATTACATTTGATTTTTTAATTTTGAATCTTGGATTTTCCAAACCTATAGAACTGATAATGTAAACCCATAAGAAAAACTTTCCATTCCATGTATGTATATATGTATTTCATTTATGTAAGTCAAAACATGAAAACTAGGCCTTCAACTAATGGACAGTAACTTAAAGGTCATTTGGGTAATGCAAACTTCTTTATCAATAAATCTTTTTCATTAAGAATATGAAGGTTTTCGGGGCGCCTGGGTGGCTTAGTCGGTTGGGTGTCCGACTTTCGCTTGGGTCATGATCTCGCGGTTCGTGGGTTCGGGCCCCGCGTCGGGCTCTGTGCTGACTGCCAGCTCAGAGCTTGGAGCCTGTTTCAGTCTGTGTCTCCCTCTCTCTCTGACCCTCCCCTGCTCACGCTGTCTCTCTCTCTCTCCTAGAAATAAATAAAAAACATTTAAAAAAAAAAAAGAATATGAAGGTTTTCTGGACAAGAGGCTTATTCTATATTAATATTAAACAACCTTAGTCACATATATTTCTTTCATGTATCAATGGCTTGAACTTATAATCAACTGGGAAAATTCTTAAAAGGGACCCTACCACTTCCTTGAACACTGCATCAAAACTCACAGAGGAAACTTTCTGCTCTCAGCAATGTGTATCTATGAGAAGAAGCTCCAAGCAAAAGAAATGGAGTTTGTTGTACAAACAGGGCTAATTCATCATTTAATGAAAAGGTAAGTAGTACATCACTGCCTTATCTGTAGAACATATACATTGCTACATAAGTTTTGAGAGTGGAAAGCTACCTTCTAACAAAATCTTCATGGGGTTTTGTATGATTAAATAATATCACTGGTGAAGGAATGATTGAAGGAATTAATGGCTTAGTTTGGTAAGATTAAGCAAACTCTTCTGTGATTTTTTTCAAGACAATGAGATACACTGAACCACTTCTTATTGGCAGGCAAATAAATCTCTGTGTTATGAGAAATGGAATTTCATTTAGTGATTGGAGAGATCTATCCCTTGTGTTCACAAAACCACTTGTAAAATGAATACATTTTCCAAGTTCTGAAATAATATTTTTTCTTGGGAAAAATAAGAGACCATTATACTTAAAAAATATATCACTCACAGACTCCTTTCCCATCTTCTTTTGTAGTCGTGTTTGCCACTGGACAGCTTGCATGACAATGGCTTCCCATCTTCTTTCAAGATTTACAATGATCAGTTGCATGGGCTGGTGGTCTGCATTCAGATTGCAAGTATCCCGGTCATCCAGAAGATGCTGGCACAATCGCAGGATGGAGGCCACTCCACGTCGTCTCTGTTTGATTTCACCACAGAGGGACTGCAACACAGAAAGGGATTGATCCATGGATGTTTATAAAGCAGAATTCCCCCCAAATTGAAACACCTTTTTCCACCATAATTTCAAATTATAGTGATATGCTCAGCTATAAACAATAAGACAAGAAGGGGTCTGGAGTTGTCTTTAGATTGGAGATTGTCTATTGATACTCAACTAATGCCAAATAATTTAGCTGCATCCCATTCCTCTTCCCTTTCCTTCAATAATTTCTCCATCTAAAATGTTGAGTCCCACCTAGATACCTAGGTGATTAACAACTTATAACTTAATGTAACTTAGGTCATATGAATACCAAACAGATTGACACCCTTTGATTCTAGGTGACAGGAAACACAAAAGATAGAGAAGTGCCCCAAAAGGAAATGGAATTTTTCCAAATTCACTCCTAGATTTTTTGAAAGTTTAGTTTTCTACTGGCTGGGAATAAGTTAAATAAAATTGCAAAGAAGTTTCATATATAACATCTATTATTGGGGAAAAAAGGATAAGCAACATTTCTTTTCCAAAGCTTGATTAACAAAGCAATAATGTTCTGACAACAGCAATTAGGATACTGGATTATTACTGCACTATTTGTTGGTTGCTGTTTCTTTTAATAGACATTCTCACAATTTAAGAAGGATATGCATGCATCAAAATAGCATTTTGCCCCTAGAAGCATTTGTATTACTGCAGTGACCCTAAGCTGAATGATTCAAGCAAAACAGTGGGTACACATGTCTAAAAATATTATATCTTTTCTTTGCCTACGGATAGTGTGTAAGTGATATTCTAATTCAAAGCCTTCAGGAGAAATGATGATTATATCCACAAACATCACTGAATTACTAATCTCCTTCTACTGCTACAATTGGACTGTTCTAACAGTTAACAGATTGCTTATTAATCAACAAGGGTAAACAAGACAATGCAATTTCATTTAGTGTGAGAGTTTTAATGCCTGAAAGTATTTGTGCTTAAAATGTTAATCTAGATAAGGCTTCATTAGTATAAGTCTTAAAATGATTAAGTGCAGTTCATTGAAATGTGCACAGAGTGGTAGTAGATCAGCAGGTGGACATTTCATACAGATGTCCCACTTATTGATATAATACATGCTGCAGCCATTTAAATGACCCTAACTCAGTAATAGCTGAAATTCTATTATTTCTGTAATGAGAGAACACTGTACCTTTAATATTTCTGAATTTTAAATAAGGTGAATGACAAATTCCCAAACCTCTATTTATGGCAAAATATGACTAGGAATTTTATTATTCAATTTATACCAGTGCAGCATTTTTAGTTATGTTTCCTGAACCTACCCTTATTTATTTTCCTAGCATTCATTATTATTTTCCTACATAACTCCTAATATAACCACCAGGTCTGACAAATTTCTTTACTGATGCTATTCATTTGTTCAAGGCTCTGAATGAGGAAAAATCCCCTAGACATTCAAAGATAAAATTTGAGGGCCTACCAAAGTAAAAAGCATTGTTTCCATCTTCGCCAACCCTGCTAACTGCCCCCCTCCTAAATGCATTCTTTCCCTCTCTTTCTCTCTCTCTCTTTCTCTCTCTCTCTCTCTCTCTCTCTCACACACACACACACACACACACACACCCTTCAATTTGCTCTCTTACTCTAGAACTGTTGAGCAATTCAAACTATGAAGCACAACTAATACCTGACAAATTTTGGTCCAATATTAACACTTTAAGATAATAATATAGCCAACTGAAATTGGTTGAAATGAGTTCTGTGAATATGAATATTGGGGATTTCAATTTCTGTTTTTGTTTTGTTACAAATTTCTTAACAATAAAGGGCTAGAAAAATCAAAAGTGGTATTTCAATGGCATTAAAAAAAAACTGGATCTTGCAAAACTCTTTTTGAAAATGACTAGACTAGTAATTGCATTAATCAATCCAGCAAAAAGTCCCTGTGTCTCTCAGCCAAATGAAAACCATGGATGGCACTAAAAGTATGTGTGCAGCTAGCACAGCCACATTGATAACATTTACAAAGTAGCCCAAATGGGCTTCATTCACCTTAAAGCCATTTTCAAAGTTCTGAAACGGGGCATGCGAGATCACTAGGGGAAATTTTCATAAAGGTCATTGGTCATAATCTTTTTATGAGTATCTGAAATGTACCCAGTATTTAAGCATCCAGATGATCCTTAACCACATCTTAATGTGAGTCAGTCCAGGTAGTTTAAAAACTGTGAAAGCTCTTTTTGATGTTCAATATAGGATTTGATTCAATGTTGACATTCACTACCTAATTTTTGGATCTTCACAAATCTACAGTTTTTGGTGTTTTTTTTACTTTAAGTACCTAAAGAGCTTAGTCTACATTCTAGATCAATAATTTGTCCTATATGCACATTGGGAAATAACACTACTTTAAACAGGAGGTGAAAATTGAGAATTTTAAATGCCCAAATATTTTTGATACTTTTTAATGTGTAGGAGATATAACTGATAAAATAACATTCTTCTACATGAGTTTCCTTGACAACCATTAAAATATACATATTTATTTATAATCACAAACACATACTAAATAAAACCAGTGCATTTTCTGGCAATGTTTCTTAGAATCAGTAGTTTATGATACTTCTATGATAAACTATGCACAGAGAAATGTTAAATATAACTACACAGAAACAAATAAGTATTGTAACTATTCCTGGCTTACATTTTCAGAGGAAAGTACTTTTAAACACAAATCCAAACTAAATAACCTAAGTAAGGCACTGAAATAAGATAAACTAATCCCTGTCTCTCAGACCTCCTCAAATGTACATTGTACCTTCCATCTGCTAGACACTGTTTTAGGCATGGAGGCTTCAAAAAGGAGCAAGTTACTGTTCTTTCTCTCAAGGAGCTGAGAGTCAACTGAAGGTGGACTACTCACAAATAAGCATGTAGAGAGAGATCTGTTAACAGAAGTTTGTGCAAGTTGCTTTTGGAGGAGTTGGTGAAACCTCCATGGAAACAATGGGAATCAGATGGTCCAAGCTGAATAGTTGTGGTTATAAAAAGAGTAGGGTCGGGAAGCAAGTAGCCTGGGGTGGCGGGAGCACCTAGTGTGTTAGGAAGAAGAGACAGTAAAGCAACTGGACAGGAAGTAAGGAACAGAAAACTTTGGAATGCTTTTCATTATTGCCAATTTTGAAGCATTTTCCTTGATATCTGGTGAGATCATACTGGTTTTCAAGCATAGTCATATTGCCTTCACAGAAAAGTATAAAGAGTAAAGAAAATTTAAAAAGAAAGAAAAAAATCCCACTAATTATCAGTATGTCTGTATTAGTTGTCCTATTATTTAGTAATTGTTAGGCAATTTCTTCTTAGAAGACTACCTCTTAGTATGGAGAACATTGTCTTGTATCATTTCAGAATCCAAGTGGTGGAATATAGTTTGATGTGCTACTTTTAAATTTATAATAATCTCTTTTATTTTCTTTATTTTGCATTTCTACTCAATTTCCTCATGTTATTAAAAAGGCAGGCTTGCTATGAGAAGTGTAGAAAAGTAAAAATCAAAATTTCTTAATCACTGTTTTCCTTTAAAACAATCAGATATCTAACCCTTTAAACACATCTTTTAGGACGTGTTCCAATAGGGTTGCCAACAGGCTGAAGGTTTTTATATTACACGTATAAACTGTCGATCTGGTTTCCAATTAATCAGTGGTGATACAAAGGAATGTTTTTGGTATATCTGGAGGGGTTTCTTTTATTTATTTAAAAAATTAACATTTTTATTCATTTTTGAGAGAGAGGAGACAGAGTATGAGCAGGGGAGGGGTAGAGAGAGAGGGAGACAGAGTCTGAAGCAGGCTCCAGGCTCTGAGGTGTCCGCACAGTGCCAGACACAGGGCTCGAACTCATGAACTGTGTGAGATCATGACTTGAGCTGAAGTAGGGCACTTAACCGACTGAGCCACCCAGGCATCCCTATTCATTTTTTTTAATGAGGGTATTTCTTTTTCCTCTCCTGACATTCTGTCAACCTTTTTGACTGTTTAAGCCACTCTATTATTAAGCCAAGTGTGATGTAACATCCTTTTTGACACTGGCTTCAGTTTAACGCCATTAAAGACTTCCAATACTGATACTTTATTTTTCATTATATATAAAACATACAAATATACACACACATATTGTATAATATGTTTATATTTACTTGTATATCCATATTCTTGACATTATAGTGTCATCTACTGTCACAGAAGGATATAAATAAGCTTGCAAGAAAAGAACTATAATTAGACCAAAACCAAACCACACAATAAGTAAAATGTAAGAACTAGAGAAAAGAGAGATGAGGAGGAAAATAAAAATTTAAAAATGCTAAAAATAAGCAGGAAAAAAATTTATTTAAGCAATTCCAGGGGCGCCTGGGTGGCTCAGTCGGTTGAGCATCTGACTTCGGCTCAGGTCATGATCTCACGGTTTGTGGGTTCGAGCCCCGCGTCGGGCTCTGTGCCAACAGCTAGCTCAGAGCCTGGAGCCTGCTTCAGATTCTGTGTCTCCCTCTCTCTCTGACCCTCTCCTGCTCATGCTGTCTCTCTCTTTCTCAGAAATAAATAAAACATTTAAAAAAAAGAAACTCCAAAGCAATTTGTCTCTATATCTCTTACATAATTTTATTTAGCAGGTTAATGTAACATCTTTAAGTAGGTCAATATGAACAAAGTGATAGGACTTTAGGTGATCTGTCAAATAAAAACTATTTATGAAGCAGTTCCATTTATAAGGTCAAACATAAGTTTATTTTCTAGATTGATCAATTTTTTAGCAATGCCTATTGAGTAGGCCATCTCTGTAGCAATCACAATTAAGAAGTATCAATCTGCATATATGCTACATAGCTGCCTTCACTCTAGTTGGAGTGAGGAAATAAGAGAGAGAGCAAAAAAGTGAAAAAGACATGTAAGTTCCTCTGGCTTAAATAGTCACAAGTAAATGGCTCCATCTCTTTGTTGCAAGGGTCTCCTATACTTTTTCATGTTTTATTTCCTTTTTGCACTTTCTGTATTTTACCATTTTAATTTCATGAGATGGGCAGATGTCTTCTCTTAGTCTGCTAAGTGTGATTAGATTTGTAGAGCAAAGATTCTAAAAGACTTCCCCAGGCCAAGCAGTATTAGCATCACCTGGAAACTTGGAAATGCCAGTTCTCTAGTGCCACTCCACACGTTCTGAATCTGCAACTCTGAGACAGGCTCCAATGAGCTATGGTTTAACAAATGCTACATGTGATAACAGTGCATGTTAAAGTTTGCCTAAGGAAACCTAAACTGGCCTAAGGAAACAGAGGAACTTAGTTTTATAGATAAGAGAATTAATCCAATTGAGCAGATTTTTTTTTTTAGAAGTATAAAATAGAAGTTACAAGTTCATTTCTGGAGTCACATTGTTAGGTCAAAGAGTAGAGATCACACCCATTGGTGATCAGTTATCTTTTTTAACTGTTACTGAATTACTGCAAGAAAATGACTAAATCGATGAGTAAGTCTTTTTGACCATAGATATCTTTATCTTATTAGTACTTGCTTGATGATCTTTGGAATTTTCAATGTAATTATTGAGCATGATAATACTTTAGGTTGTTTGAATACTGTATTTGCAGATTTTACTCCTTTTAATCAATTTTATCATATAAGTTATTTAGTAATTAATGACTCTAATACATATGGCATTGTGCTAAAGATGCCTCACTCAGAAACTGTATATAATAAAACAATATCTTGATGATTGTTTGGAAGGTACAAAGCATCAGATGCAGGTAATGTCAATGCTGTAGCCATGGTCTAACAAGAACATATAGTAGATGGGGAAAATGAGAGGCAATACTGGTACCTCTGTAAGCCTTCAAAAGATGCTTTTAATTGGTTGATTCTGGATTATTTTGGGCCAAAGATGGCAAAGATAATATTAATGGTATTTCTTACAGCGATAAACATTTATTGGGTATCATCTATGTGCTAAACACCATACTTTTCATTATAGGATTGAAATTAGTAAGTAAGAGGAATAAAATAAGATGTGGTACCTGTTTTTAGGTGCTTGTTATTTGGCTGTAAGGAAAAGACTCTGTCTTGTCAAAGTAAAAATTTAAAAATAATTGATGCAAGGCAAAGGTTTTTGATAAGACCTAACCCATCAAGTTGCTGTAAGTTTTAAATAAAGTAAGGGAGGTGCATAGTCAATAGTAAGATTGTGACCCAATGTTAGGGGCAATATATATACATGCCAAACTATGGACATTGACTTGGGGGATTAAAAGATGATTACTAGCAGAAGTATGTAGATTAAGTTTCATGGAACTAGTACTATGTTAAAATTGCAGAAGATCAGAAAGGTGGAGGGAAGGGAGGTCAGGCATTACTGTTGGGAGAGCCACATAAGAAAGGTCAAGAAACTATAATTTTGGTAACACTTTAAAACAGGATGGAAGTTCAAGTGGAAAATGATGATAATCATAATTCAATTATCCATCCATCCATCCATCTATCTATCAATTCATCCAACAATCCAAATGTACTTATTGAGTGCCTCTTATGCACCAGGCACTGTTCTCAGGGGTGAGAATATAGCAGTGATCAATAAGACTTCTGCTTTTGTGGAACTTACATTTGAATTTGGGTGTGTTGAGGGATGGTGGGAAGAGGCTTGGAAATGAAACATAAATAAAGCTACAAGAAAATATCAGATAGTGGTAACAACTATAAAATAAAATAGGGTAATATGGTGGAAAGTGGTGGAGTTACTTTAAATCGGATAGTCAATAAAGCTTCTCTGAGGGGGTAACATCACATAATAAAACATTTGATATAGAAACAACATAACTTAGTTTTCTGATGCTGCAATAATTTAGACAAGATAATGTTTATAACATGACCAATTTATGCCATAGAAAGGCCTATATTATGATTAAGTATAGGGTATTAATGATTAAAGATTGAATGCTTACTGTTGGGAGCCATTCTGAGCCCACTAGTCGAGAAAACTCCTGGTGAGGTTGAAGCAAGTTTGCATGGTCTCTTGCCAATCAGATGATGACCGATATCCACCCCCACTCAATTATTTCTGCTTGAGCACTGACCCCTAAGGTACCTTGTTGATCAATATCGGGAGGGACTTGTCCCCTTATTCCGGCCCTGGTATGATGATTGCACCTTGTGAAGGAACTTATCGTGGGAACTTCTTTTGATTATGGGAACAGACATCGTGTCTCCAGAAGGTCCTGTTTCCCTCCATACTTTCCCTTGAGCTATGAACAGGCTAATGACCCTTACTCATAAAAGATTGACCTTTACATGTACAATTCTGTTTCTACCATTGCGTTAGTCCAGGATGTTCATACAGCTCATCATGTAAATCAACTAACCAAAAATGTCTCTCATGCCCTAGCTATTCAAGAAATCATAAAAGTAGACACAAAGGTAAATTCACTCGAAGAGGCTATTCTATGTATTGGAAATAAACTAAACTCTTTAAAGGTACGGTTGGCTCTCCGGTGCCGTAAAGCATATAACTGGAAAATCAAGTCTTGCCTGGAGACAAAGAGCCTAACTTAGAGAGAAGGACAGAAGATAAGTTAGTACATACACCTTTGCTAACTGGTGGTGTATAGCAGCCCCTTCCCTAAGGCCTAATTTCCACAAACACCTTCCCTTACCCTGGCCGCTGTGATGAGGATGGATAAGAGTATCTACAAACCTATGACTTTATCTTAGTGTTATTAAAATGTGAACACCTTGTTATTTTCTTAGTTACTCAACCTCACTATAATTGGGGCAGTTCTGCAAGAAGACTTCTGTAAAACCTGTTTCTGTACATTTTCCAAAAACACCTTATCACAAAGAGCTATCCATTGTAAAAATTCCATTTCCTGATGCCATGTTAAC